>NC_065581.1:55395295-55699111 GCF_024542745.1 Macaca thibetana thibetana | reverse complement strand
TGTAACTCCAGAATTAATATTCACTATGCTTTTGTGGTTATACCCTCACATGTACAGGGCATTGAAAACTTTGTGTCACCCACACATACATTCTCTGATGGGGTGGAACAAGGCAAGACTCCACCTTCTTGTTCCAGCTCTCACACTGTAAACGTGCTCCTTTCGCAGTCTATGTAATGCCATTTTCACATTTTTGTGCTTTTTTGGGGGTGACTTTGATGTATAAAATGGCCTTTATGTGTTAGGCTGAAGTGCTGTCTAATATTTCTAACCACAAGAAGGCTGTGATGTTCCTTAAGGAGAAATGTGTGCTAGATAATCTTTGTTCAGGCATGTGTTACAGTGCTGTTGGTCATGAGTTCAACGTTATGAGTCAACAATACCACATGTCTGGAAAAAGAAAGAGAAAACTCACTGATGTGTACATGAATGAGCACACAAGGCTGCTTTGGAAGGTGCTAAAGTAACATAGACACAGGATGTAATGAAACTATAGAAAAGACAAAAAAGTAGTTAAACGTTTGGATTCATGTGATGACTACGAATTGTTAAGAAGCATAGTGGTCAGCACTGTTGTGAGGTTAAAACCCAAAAATATGTATGGTCACCTTATCCATATTCAAGAAAACGTTAAACCATTCTCAGCTAGTGCTGGCTGGTTTGCATGTTTCAAAAAGCAATGCTACATGGAAAGTGTTTAACTGGCAGGCAAGGCAATTAAAAAACACTTGCCAACTGTCATATAGAAAATGAGTTGTGTAGAAGAGCAGGTTTTTAAAGGTAATGAGACTGGCTTGCTTTTCAAAGACTTTGGCAAACAAACCTAGATAACACAAGTGGTGTTAGGAGTGACAAAATTTTGTGACCACAGGCTCACAGGAACCTAATCCTATATTTCCCCTTGGAGCAATTGTTCGATATCTGCTAAATTAATATTCATAGTGACTTTATGGGACATAGCTACCATGAATAATGAGAATTAACTATGTGTGTGATACACACACACACACAGCCCAATGTTCTGTTGCTGGCAACTAAAGAATCCAATCAATAATACACTATATCAAAAGATTGAACTTCAATCACTTTTAATATAGCTTGCCAACCAGAAAACTTTATCAGCTTGCATCAGTGATATTTCCAGTTTCCCTATATCGTAAATCTTGTTATATCTTTCCAATTTGGTAGACAAAATATTTCCAGTTTCCCTATATCATAAAACTTGTTATATATTTCCAATCTGGTAGACAAAAAAGAAACATCTTTTTGTTTTAATCTACACTTCCATTCAAGCAAAATTTGCCTTCTCTCATTTATTGTATGTGCAATTCTCTTTTGTTGTTGTTGGGGTGTATTCAGGCACTATCAAATTTTCTTAATGCTTTCTGAAATCATTTTTTACAATCTTCAGACTGAACCAATCTCAATTTTCTGGTCTAATTCAATAACCTATATAGTTTCCTCATTCTTTTGTGTTTCTTGTTTTCCTCGTCTTCCTTTTGGATTCATTTTGTGATAAAAATCCATCCTACAATATTTCTTCAACTAGGAATTTTGAGAGTAAGCTTTATGAGTCCTAGAGGTTTGAAACTGTCATACTGTCCTCACACATATAATTCATTGGTTCTAGAAAATTCTAAATCAGACCATTTCTTAAAATCAGATCGTATATTCAGAATTATGGCAATTATATTCAGAATTGCCAACTAGAATTCCAATGTCAATGTTATACTTTGTCCTTTAGAGTCTCTAATTTTGTTCATCTTGAAGCTCATAGTAAGTTTCACTTTATCCTGGGTTTTCTAAAATGTTACCAGTATGTCTAGGTATGAAGTTTTGCTTTGTTTCATGTATTTACAGTATGTTAAGCACCCAGTTAACAAGATTAATGCATACCTTTCTTCAATTCTGATGGTATTTATATTTCCTCCTTTCTAATTTTGAGTATTCTATTTATAATGAAATTACTTTAGACATATGTTGGAACTTTTAGATCTATCACTCTTTTTTTCTAACTTCTGTTTTTATACATTTTAATTCTCTGTCCTTTGTGGGTTGAATTAGGAAGGATTTTTTTTTTCTTTAATCTTGTACTTCACTAATTCACTCATCTGAGTCCCATTCTGACATCAATTCTATCTGCTAATTTTATTTATTTTAACAAATTTTAGTACTTGTAAAATTTATTCTTAGCTTTTTTTGTGTTTTGGGAGGTGTGTTAAATTTCTTCTTCATCACTTTCAGGATAATTCTGTCTATTCTAAAGTTGTGTGTTCTATTCATGCTGTTTCATTAGGCATTATTTCTTGACATTCATATCTTTTCTTGATGGAGTGTTGTTGCTTACAGTAAGCTGAGATTTTTTTTTCTTGTGTGCTCATTTTACTGGGCAAACTAGTGAGAGGCAGGATGCTATAGAAAGAACTACATCAGAAGTTAATTTTCTGGTCACAGAATTTTACATTTTACATTTCTTCCTGGCTGTCTCTAGCTCTTCAGTACATTGCCATGCTTCTCTGACCCAAATGACCAATTTCACGGCTTGTGCCTGGCCACAAAAACCTCTACTTGGCCTTAAACTAAGAGAGACAGGGAAGGGTTGCATGTCTTTGGGGTAGCCTCATCTACCAAGGCTCTGTTAGTTGACTCAGGGCCCCTTTCTCCTTAACAGATGCATCATATCCAAGCTTGGAAAAACTTCCCCCTGCATCCCCCCCAACCCACCATCTTTATTTTTTCTATCAGTTTTCTTGTATATAGCTTTTGAGCGGTGACTCCCTCCTTTAATCTCATTCTGTTGTCTGCCATCTTTCAATGATTCATATCCGGTCCACTGAGGTTATGACTTTTCTATTCCTAGTTCTAATGAATGTTTTTTTAAAAGTATACTGTTCAGCATTTAGTAAGGGAGGGTTGTCTAGAGTGTGTACTCTGTTAATCATGTTAAGGTAATCCTTAAACAACTTCCTAAGTTTAAAACCATCTGAAAACATAAGAAATAAAATCAGCTTTAGATTTGGCTTATTTAAAAATTAAAAGCTGCATTACATTAAAAAATAAATAATTGAATAGAATTAAATGAAGTAATGCAAAGGGGACATTTGCAATAAACACAACAAAAAAGAGTTCATATGAATATATAAAAAATTAATGTTCCAATAAATAAAAAAAATAAACTGGAAATTTAAATGACAAAGATAAACGTAAGTAAACAGAGAAGTACAATCCAAATAGCAAACAACGTAGACATTGAAAAACTGAGAAACTTTTATATTTGCTAAATTCACACATAAAAATAAATTTTAATGAGAATATTTAATACTACCAAGTATGTGGTAAAATGAACATTATTATATACTGCTGATGAGTATTGGAATTGAACTACTTGCTAATGCATTTCAAATACCCCAAATGTTTACCCATTTGAGCCAAATATATGACTAGATTTTAAAAAATGTTCAAATGATGATATGTTCTATAGAAAATGTATAATGAAGAAAAAACAAAGTGTTCTTTGAGAGAACAGTTAAGTGAATTAGAGATCAGCCACATCATAGACTATTCTGTAGGCATTAAAATTATGTTTACAGATATTTATTTTATAGGGAAATGCTTACAATAGGTTATGTCTTTAAAATAAAATATAATTATGTATATAGGTTTCTTTTGACTTAAAAAAAATGCACATATGAGTAAACCAAAAACTAAAAGGACGTTTATGAAAATGTCAAGGAAGGTTTTCTTTAGTTGATGAATTTATTTTAGATTTTAAAATCTTCTTATGTATTTTCAAAATCATCTGCAGTGAGGAGATAATAAACTGATAAATAGTAAGAGAAATTATTTTAAAAAGTAGTTATCTGAAAAATACTTTACTTCTCAGGATCCTTTCCTTTTATTTCATGTCTGGTAGCTTTTTTCTTCTTGTATTAGTTTCCTAGGGCTGGTGTAGGAAATAGTATACATTGATTCTGTGACAGTTCTGCAGACCAGAAGTCCAAAATCAAGATCTTGGCACATCTATGCGCCTTTGGAAGCCCGTGGGGAAGAATCCCTCTTTGCCTCTTCCTATCTTCTGGTGGTGGCCGTGGATCCCTGGTGTTCCTTGGCTTGTGAGAGCACAATTTCAGTCTCTGCCTCCATCTTCACATGTTCTCCCTGTGTCTTCGCATCTTCTTCCTTCTGTGCAAGTCTGTCCTGTGTTCAAGTTCTCCTTTTTGTAAAAAGCACACTGGTCCTATCAGTTTAGGACCCACTCTAATGATTCCATTTTAACTTGATTATCTCTGTGAAGATCCCAGATAAGGTCACATTTGGAGATACTATGGGTTAGGATGCCAGGGTATCTTTTTGAGGGGACACTATTCAATTCACCGTAACCCTGCTTGCCAAGTAATGATGCTATATCTATGTCTGTCTTCAAAGGGACTATCTCTTGATTTTGAACATCTCTCTTAATCTTCTCAATTATCAAGATGTACTGAATTAGTATGTTATCGCTTCAAGTTGTCTTCTCAATTTTCTTACAGAAAAGGGCTTCATTTTAAGATAGGCTTAAGGTATAGTAATGGCTTATGGGGTGAGGGTAATTACAGTCTGGAAGACATTTTCAGCACTCTCCAATCATGTCGTATGGGAGACGTGATAAACTACTTCACCTAATGCAGGGAGAGCAGAACCAAGCAGCTGTCACCACGCTGGCTCACTAGAGGCAACAAAGGAAGACAAGATTCAGGATCATTGAGAAGTGGCAGAAATGTCATGTTAGATAATATGTGTAGTGACTCTTTAAATTGCTTCCTTAATTTAATATTGTAATTTTTGTTTAGAGAAACCTCTCTTGGAAGCAGTAGTAACCCTTTCAAAGTAGAAAATAATAGCATGAAGCTAGAGCCAATTTCCTGGCTTTCTTTTCAAAGTCTACATCCAAAATATAAAGAAGCAAAAATATATAATACATATGGTAATTTAGGTGATCTTGGAAATTCTCAGTAAGATGCATTGAATAAGGTATCTATTAAGTACTTGAGAGGTACTAAGCATTACTTATTCACTAAATGGGTTATAGTTTTCATCATCAAAATAAATCTTTAATTGTGAAGGCAGTAAGTGAGAAATCAGGGAATAATACATTATTAATATTTCTTGATCCCCCAAAGTGTTCTGGTATGCATTATGAATTATACCTAGAAAGATTTTTGATTTTAAAGCCACTTTGGAACCAGTGTCAGTGTCTACTATTTAGATCTCTATATTAAATTGCATGGCATTTTTTTCCAGTTTATTTCCACATTTAAAATGTATATGCCACACGGTATTGCATCTACAGGCAGACTTGCAGGAACTAATTTCAGAGGTAACCCTGTTACAGAATCAGTCCTAACCCATTACCTCAGCATGACTTTGTGGGATCACACTGGGGAAAAAAATGCCCTTTCTTTTATGGTGAGTGATTTTTTTCTGGCCCTGTCCATTCAGTTCATGACAGCAGAATTAATGGTTTTGACATGTAGAGATTATTCTAAGCCAATCCAAAATTACAGACGAGTGTCCTACCTGTGTAAACACTGCTGCTCTTCCAAATGGAAGGCTTACATTTGAAATTTTCTAAAACAAATCTAAGCACTATTTTTATATTTAAAACCAGATGTATTTAATATATTAGTTTTGTTGTTATTCTGAGGGAAATGATGATTTAATACCAAAATATCTTTAAAAATCCTTAAATCTGAGAGGTAATAATTCATGTTGCATTACTCTCCCAAGACATTGTTTTATTTTTTTTTCTGCTTCATAAATTCCTTAGTCTTTATGATACTGAATTCAGAAAAACACTGCAAAATTTCAAACAAAAGCGTGGGTTTGCTAAAATGCCTAAATTATCTCTCAGAAGACCAACTGGACATCTACTGGCCTATATTTTCAACTTCCTCCAAGATGATTTTTCTGATAATTTTTATCCAGCATTAGCCACTTCCCTATCTTGAATTTCTCAACACCTTGATTATTATTGGGGTAAATAAAACTGCAGAGTTTTATTTATTTTTATCCAGCATAAATGTTCTTTAAATACTTTTGGCTGTTTCTCTTTCTTGTGGTAGAGATATCAAGTCCTCAGTTTTGGAAATGTCACTGGAATGCCATCCCAGTAATTACCTCCCGCCATCTCCCGCCCCCACCAAAAAAAAGCACATGACCAAAGTCATGATGTATTTTGTTTTGGTGAAGACCTTTGGCTTAGGCACTGGTGTTGGATGGTGGTGTATTATGAATGCACTGCCTTACCTGCTGTACGTCTCTGCATCCAGAAATTTACTCAGAGATGAAGGAGAAAACTAGAAGTATTGTGAAGGAAACATCTGTTCCTTTCTTTTAAGGTTTGAATATTTAAAATAGGAAAATATTTTTGCCGTGATAAAATGAAAACAGGGTTACCCAAAATGAAACTCTGTTTTAAAATGGGGATTTGGCCCATGACCCAAATTGCCACGGAAACTTTGTTCACTGTGTGACTGATGCTGGAATCCCGTGGAGCCATTGTACATAGCATAGGTGGGTGTGCCTTAGGATTGGAGGCTGTAGGTAAGAATAAAAGAGCTGCTCTATAAGAACTGAGTCTAATTCTGGAGGGAGATGGACTCCTACTTAGACCTCTTGCCATTTAAAAATAAGCGTAGGAAAATAAATATAACTTTTTACCCCAGTGAATGAATGCGGCATACCAGTTACATTTATAATAATATTTTTTGTATTTTTGTAGACTGTTCCAGCATAGTAGTTTTATTTCTTCAAGAATGTTATCTCCCTGAGAAAAAGAACCATATTTCCTACAGTTTTTTGGTTTATGATAACATTGTGAATTGTATTAATTTGTGGATAGTAAACATCTGATGTGTGGTTGTTGAGAAAATGATATCTCACCTGTATGTGGCTTTATGGTTCATAATGTGCTTTCACAAAATTATCTTACATCTGAACAGAGAGGCAGCTGTGCCAAATAAAACTGTGTCCCTGAGACTTGAGGAAATAAGAGATTTGTTCACAGTTGAAATCTCATAGCTAATAATGGAAGATACCAAAACTCAAAAGTATGATGACAGAATCTGAATAAATTACTATTTAAACGAGTACTAGAGGCAGCAATCTAGGAAACTTCAAGCTAGAGTTTAGTCACAGATTTTTTTTTTTTTTTTTTTGAGATGGGGCCTCACTCTGTTGGCCAGACTGGAATGCAGTGGCACATTCATGGCTCACTACAGCCTTGAACTCCTGGGCTCAAGTGATCCTCCCACCTCAGCCTCTCAAGTAGCTTGGACTACAGGCATATGACATCACACCTAGTCTTTTTTTTCACCTACCACTTGATGAGATGCTCTCTCTCCAGTTGATCACATTACTCAGGACTCACAGTTAAGCGATGCCTAGCATTTCTCAGTGACTCATGTTACCTGCCTAGTCACTGAAGACATGATTTCCTAAACTTCACTATAAACTAATACAAGATGTAGAGCTTCTGTATCAGCTTTGGGACTTGGCTTAAAACAGAAATTATTAGGAGTTAGAAAAAAAGCAAAGTAATCAGTGAATGGACTTGGATGGATGCAGAGCTGTGGGAAAAGACTTTTATCAGAGATCCTCATGAAAATTTCAGTGAGCCCTGAGACCTCCGTCATGTAATGATCATCCCCTCATCCCTTCTTATAGAATGCAAAGGAATTACAAACTGTGAATTTTGGTTTTAAGCAAATAAATCTCTTAATACCCCTTTCAAGAAATAAGCACCATATAAAAAAAGGGATAGAATTATGTAAGTCTACAGTTTCACCCTTATAATCTCTCAGTGTCTTTAAGGGATCTCAACATCTGCAAAGTCCAAGCATTTATCTGCGTTTCATACCCAGTTACTGTGAGAGAACCATGAGCCTCTGCTCAGAATTGGCAAGATAAGGAAAAAATGCCAAATCAAGCCGAAACTGGAAGGAGTGCTAGTACTAGTAGATTCACATTGCTTAGCGTCGTATTTAATAGGGAATTGAAAGGTAGGATATCCCTTTCTGGCTGTCTATACCTCTAATTTTCCTGGAAATTAACCTTCTTGATGCTCTTTAAAAATAAAATAAAACTTAAGCTCAGAGAAGGAAATCACTCTTAATTTTCTTGAAAGAGGATTGCTGTTCTAATTTGTACTGAGGGTCTTTGAATCATTGAAATGCCTTAACTTGCATCACTTTTATTAAAAATCTCTGTCCCTTTCCATCTTCTCTAATTCCTATTACATTTTTCAAGATTGCATAAGAAGGTTCTACACATTTTTTAAATAGAGCCCTTTGGAGAAAAGGGTCTTTCTGTGGAAAACAAGTCTTTAAAGATTTAGGTTTTATTCCTCTGCTGATCTATTGGTAGTAGTTTTCCATAGCAGTTAGTTAAGAGGAACTATAAGTCTATGTTGGGCTCAGTAAGAGTTTTAAGTCAATTTGTGTATTTTTCAGAGGTTTCCAAGAAAGAGTGAAGATGGAAAGGCCAGGCACTTAACGTGATCACTGTGATAATCTTGTTATGATCAATATGTCCACATGATTAACTCAGGTGACTATGGCTCAGGTTTGCTGGAATCTCAGTAAGAAACAAAGGCTAAGGACCTGGTCAACTCTATCACAAAACTGACAGCTGACCCTGGCTTACCCAGTGCCTAAGAATAAAATTGCAGCATGCAGAAGGTCCAAAGGAACTGAAGCTCAAGCAGGTCCATCCTCAAAAGGCCTGCTGTGGCAACTACAAATCAATTCAAATCTTAATATGGAAAAGTACTTAAGGTGATGTAAATGCTGAGCACCTGGTGGATTCATCTTCTGTTTATGACTCATGGCAGTGTTTTCTAGGGGAGAGGAACACTGGAATTGGGTGGCATCAAGGGTCAGTTGGTCAAGGCTGAGCCTCGTAGGGAAATGGGGCTGGGAAGTAGAAATTGAGGTTAAAAGAGAGTAACAGCAATTGGGAAAATCTGGCCAGGGTGGTTAGAGGAAGCTTGAAGTTAGTTGAGCTGGGCATCCCAAATCCTGACGATAGTGTTGAAGACTGCAGGCCCCATGACCAGTTCAACATAGTCCTACCTTTTCTCCAGCCAGCCCTCTGCTCCCTGCCTCATGTTGAGTTGCAGGGACGGGATGGGGATTCTGTCTGGGACTCCAGGTCAAACTGGGTCCACTGAGAGTAGTGTGTCATTGGCATCATTGAAAAAAGATCCTTTTCTGAGCTTTCTAGGGAATACAATCATCATGGACCTAAACTTGGAGTAACCATTTTGACAGGATCTCCACTTCTAACTATGGCAGAAGAGAAGCGTTCAAAACATTTTACCTACAGATTTCATGCTGCTCGGTACATCTCTTACTTATGCCAAAATGCAAACATGTTTATCAAAATCGTTTTGATTTTTTCATAGATGTGGTCTTAAAAAGAGCAATTTATAGACAACAAATCCAATACAACAAACTGCCTAGTGTCACGGAATGCATTCAATGTAAAAAACTGTTCTAATATATTAAAAAAATAATTTTATTTATTTATTAGAAGATATTGTCTGCTTTGTAATTCTTTCCCAACACTGGAACATTGGGACAATGCCAATAAGATAAATGACATAATGTGGATATTAATTTATCCTGAAAAAGTGGACATATTTTGCCATCAAATAAAATATGAGAGAAAAGAAGAAATCATGATGGGTAACTGCTCAAATCTGGAGTTGCCATGGTTCAGTACAAAAGTTTCTCAAAATGTAGTATATGAGAATCACCTGGAGATCTCTTTTTGAGTCATAAGTTTGAGGATTGCAGATTTATCCAATTTAGAAAATTATCTTAAGTAAGATAGTTTCCCAGGCTAAGTTTTAGAGACCCAATTATGAATGTCAAATGCAAACTGTACACAGCAAGAAATTATGAAGATTATTTTATATGGTGTACTATAATTTTAATTTATTCTATATATCAAAGGACTGTTATCTCTGTCTTTAAAAATTGAATTGATTTTCATAATAATGAATGTGAAAATGCTCAATAAGTAGAATGTTCTAAATCTACTTCAGTTATGGAATACTACTTTTTGTTTGCTTTTTGTATATGTGCATTTATCTGTATCTTTAAAAATATAAAAGCAATGCCATTTTCTAATGTACTGGAGAAAATATGTGACAAAAGATGTAACTGCTAAAAGACATGTAACTTCTAAATAAGAGGGATATGTTAATTTGGCATAGTGAAATACATTTTTAACTATTA
Organism: Macaca thibetana thibetana; assembly: GCF_024542745.1. NCBI lineage: Eukaryota > Metazoa > Chordata > Mammalia > Primates > Cercopithecidae > Macaca > Macaca thibetana. The sequence continues at coordinate 55,688,831 of NC_065581.1, read as the reverse complement.
GGTTGGTGCAAAAGTCACTGCAGTTTTTGCTATTGAAAGTAATGGCAAAACTGCAATGACTTTTGCACCAACCTAATACATAACTACATAACTGATGACCTACCAAAAAAATGGCTAGTAGAACTAAACTTGCTCAGTGGAAGAACACAAGGTCTCTAGGTAAAGGCAGTGCTGGTGTTCAGACTCACCTGGATTTTTGCATTTTCTAACCAGAAACATTCAGACAAATAATACACTTATCATCACAGGTAGTAAGAAATTTGTTTATTTTGTATTAATGCCAGTATGGGTATTTTATCTGACTATATGGAAAGAATTTATTTTTCTTATTATCAATAGCTGTGAATTCAGACACATAATTTTAAACAAAACATAATTTAATATGACTTCCTCTGTACACTGTGCAGGACTGGGTTTTTGTTCTTTTATATTTCAAGCTGAATTTTAACTGCCTCAGGAAGGAAGTTAGATATAAGTTTGCCTTGAATTTATAAAATAGTTTTCTTCTCAGGAACTCAAAATTACTTGCATTTATTCTTTGAAAATGTTTGTCAGGCTGCCAGTCTTACTGTGTTCTTTTATGCACTAAGATGTGCCTGGCAGAATGTCTGTTAACCTCTCCTGCCTTCTAATCAAGAGAACTGGGCAGACTCAGGTGGAACTATATGAGTTATAGGTCTGATTTACTTATTGACACAATAAAACTTAGACATCCATGTGTTTGTGAAACTTCATCAAAGTGGTCACCTCAGAAGGATAAACATTTAAAAGAGTTGTTATTGTCTCAAATGTTTAGTGCCCTTTTTGATAAGGGATGGCATTGCCTTCAGAGCCAGTGGATGGACCCCCTTAGCACCACACATCACTCTTTCATCTTTCATCCCATTCCTCCTTCCTCAAACACAGCTCCCACCTATTTTATTATTGTTTCTCTTTTTGTTGCCTTCTATCAAATTATCCCCATGAGGAAGATTTTGTCACCACTGTAAATATGCAAAGAATGATAAACCAGCTCCTGCCTTCACAGATCTGTTTAACAAAAATGATGTTCATAAACATAATGTTATGTTATGTTATTTTTTTAAATTTGCTGAGGTTCCTTTTTTCATTTCTAATAAATATACAATTTCTTCCCCTATCATTGTTCACACTTTTGTAATCTTTTCCTTAAAGGGCAGGTTTTTACTGAAAGTTTTCTGTAAGCCAGAAACATTCTGAGTCCTTTGTTTGCATAATTTTAACATTCAACACAGCTCTGTGGAATGGGAACTATTATTCCCATGGAACAATTTTTAAAATGAGATATTGAGAGATCTCAAGCCTATAGTCATAACTTGTAAAATGTTCATAGGCAAGCTTGATGTTGCCCATTTTCAAGTGATCTCTGACCAAGGCAGGGAATATATGGGAAGGTGACACAGACATACCACTAGCAACACAGAGAGTGAGAAAAATATACTACAAAAATACTAACAAGCAAAAAGTTTGCAGTAGAGTAGACATGACTCCTCATCCTCCAGTTTTCTATTCATCAAAGAAGCAGTATTGTGCTGGGCATGATTGCATGCCAAGAAAGAAACCCACCGTTGGACTCAGCTGACTCAAATTTTGTGGTGCCTGAAGAATTTTAATTCAGGGGCCTGCCCTTTAAGGAAAAGATTACAAAAATGTGAGCAATGATAGGGGAAGAAATTGTATATTTATTAAAAATGAAAAAAGGAACCTGAGCAAATTAAAAAAAAAATAAACAGTATCCCAAGTTTCACAAAATAAATAAAAGAACACATTAGTATTACTAATTAATAACCTGTGTATCTAACATTTATTTCCTACAATTTTTGGTGTATACTCTCTGACTGTCTCTTCCCATGGCAACAATTTTGTGACATAATTTTCTAAAAAGAAAATAAAAAGGTAACAGTCAATCTTTCTTCTGACATGCTTGATAGAAAGTTGGGTGTACTTTTAAAAGTTATTGACACAAAAGTGTTTGTGTATGTCACATTTCTTTACTAATAGTGCCACATCTGCTCAGACAGTGCTCCTTGAGAGGGGACAAGTCATCACAGAACTGAAAAGACAGCAATTGGACCACCTTAACTGTGTCTTCCTTGAACCATACCAGCCCTCACCAGATCATTGGTGTGCAGAGCATGAGGTAACTATGAAGCTTTGTCATAGTAACTTCTGGATAGGAAGCAATGGGGAAGACTCTGAGTCACTTCCCTCTTCTTTAGGTCAAAGACGCGGTTCCAGATGAATGATGACATTTACTGGGCCCAGATCTAACTACTGAAGGCAAAAATGGCAGCCTATTGGCCTACCCTCAGCCCCAGGGCCACCACTGGTGAACAGAATGTGGGACCTAAGCTAGGCATCATGCCATGCTCCCAGCACTTCTCCACATACACTATGAAGAATTCTCCTACTCATTTTTTATTAGCTTCTTGATAAAGCCATCTCTAACTGCAATATTTTTCAGTAGTTAGGAGAAGTTAGGAGGTGGCAAGTAACACCCATGGACTATGCAACAATGGAAGGTTTTAGCCAGAGAAATATCTGGTTGAAAGAAAATGCAAAACTCCAGGTGAGTCTGAACACCAGCACTGCCTTTACCTAGAGACCTTGTGTTCTTCCACTGAGCAAGTTTAGTTCTACTAGCTATTTTTTTGGTAGGTCATTAGAACTTTGAGAGACAAGAAGACATTAAGGAGAAAAATTTTCTCCTTCCTAATGCTCTAAGAAAGAATGAGTTTTGGATCCTGATAGACAAGGTCTGACTCTATTACTATTTTTATAAAATTGGAGTAATACATGTGGTGTAACGTTGAGTAGAGATTAAATGAAATTTTTTTTTTTTTTTTTTTTTTTTTTTTTTGAGAGGGAGTCTGGCTCTGTCGCCCAGGCTGGAGTGCAGTGGCGCGATCTCGGCTCACTGCAAGCTCCGCTTCCCGGGTTCACGCCATTCTCCTGCCTCAGCCTCCTGAGTAGCTGGGACTACAGGCGCCCGCCACCGCGCCCGGCTAATTTTTTGTATTTTTAGTAGAGACGGAGTTTCACTGTGGTCTCGATCTCCTGACCTTGTGATCCGTCCGCCTCGGCCTCCCAAAGTGCTGGGATTACAGGCGTGAGCCACCGTGCCCGGCTAAATGAAATATTTTATGTGCAAATAACAGTGTAGTGCTTGGCTCATATATGTTTTATGATAAATCTTTATCATTTTTCCTGAACCAAATAGGACCAATATTTTCCACCAGTGGAATAAGTTTGACTGCTGTACACTTGGCAGGTGGGGCATCTTGTTGAGCACTGGAAATTCAAATATGCACCATTGCACAGCCAACCTCAATCTCTGCTCTCTATGTTTGATATTGCACTTTTGAGCATAGTATGCCAGATCCCCAATGGATTGAATCTGTGCTGTAAATCTCTGCTCACTTGACTAATTCTGAATGTATTCATCACTAGGATACTTTGTGTTGGCCGCTTAGTGACTTAAACATCCTTTGATGTGAGTGACCTTTGCTGCCTTGTTCAATCAACTAAATTAGATTGCGTTCAGTGTTGTTGCTGACCTGTCTGAAGCCTAGAATTATCCAGGTCCTGTGGCACCAAGGGCCTGGCTACAAAGCTAAGTCATTTGATTTCACCCGGAGCATTAGTGCTTCTCTTTGCTGCTGTCTCATGCTGCCAGGTACTCAGCCAGGAGGAGAGTCTAACGCAGTCTCTTAAGCCATCCCTAAAGGTGGACGTGAAACTGCTCTCAATAACAACATAGTTGAAAAATACAAATTGGCTTCTAGGATGACAAGTTTGAAAATCCACACTTACCTGAATAGAAATTGTAAGGGCCAAAATAATGCTCACAATTGTGCCTGCACTCTCTCTCTTACTCTTCAAAAGAACTCTGTAAGGGAGCTATATTGTTATCACCATTTCATAGATCAGCATTTAACAAACTATGGCTCGTGGATCTGGCCTGCTACCTGTTTTTGTATGATCCATAAACTGAGAATGGTTTTCACATTTTTTAGTGGTTGAAACAAAATCAAAGGAAGAATAGTATTTTGTGACATGTGAAAATTACATGAAATTCAAATTGTAGCGTCCACAAAGTTTTTTTCGAACACAGCCACATCCGTTTGTTTACATATTATCTATAGCTGATTTGGGTCTAGAAGACAGAGTCCAGTAATTGTAACAGAGACCCTATGGCCCACAAAGCCTCAAATATTCACTATCTGACCTTTTATGGAAAGCTTTCCTGACTCCATTTACTAGACAACGAAGCTCAGAGAATTCTGTAGCTTACCTAAGGCTACCTTAAAAATCAGTGGGGAGACACATGAAAACCCATGTCTGATTGCTCCCAGAGATCATACTCTTAACAACTACACACTGTCGCTGTAGTGCTTGATTGTTATGAAATCAGTGAATTTCACACATGAAAAGTAAATCACATTGTAGTGACTCTTTGGTTGTATTTTCTATCTAGAACATTGCAGAAAGGTTTGGCAGAAGGTGACTGCTACCACTTCTGTAAAGTGGCGTGCTGCTGAATTTAGGAGAGTGTTTTGTTTTGCTGACATCTGCACAGCACGGTGAAGTTCCGGTCCTAGTTCAAGTGCAACGGTTGCCAGCCACAAATTATAAACACTTCTGCTTCTAACCTAACTTCAGAAGCACAGCACATATGCTAGGGTTTTGGAATTGGATAAAAGGTATGGGGACCATGCCCAAGAAATAATTACAAATGATTATTCAAAATTATACATTCGGTTAATTGCCAGTGAAGAGAAAAAATAATCCCTTCCTGGTTTCAGAAGCCAGAAATAGTGGCAAGATTTGGTCCATTAAACCAATGAAAAAAAAATTATTATGTCAGAATTATTCTCTCACAGCAACATTTTAATATCCAATATTCATTTTAATATCCGCTTTTAAATGCATTTATAATATTTTAGTTTGCACCTTGACAAATTGTACATTGTAGATATTAGGGTTTAAAACAATCATACAGCCTGGTTTTTTAACTATAAAAATGGCATAGTGCTAATATTCAAGAGTACTATTTTGTATTCTGTTAGGGCACCTAAGCAGGACCATGAAGGATTGAGGGATATCTTTTTAAAAATATTTGCAGAGATGTGTAGACAGGGGCACAGTGGCTAACTAATAATTAGTTTGGGGATTATATGTTGACTTATGAATTAACAAATTTGTCATTTGTATCCCATGCCATCCATGTTGTCAATGGTTTTAGGATCTTTGGAGTGAAACACTTGATCTACATTTGTTTCATGGTCTGTTCTGGAACATGTTGTCCTCCAATGATTGTTATGTTGGATCTTAGGATGTCTATTTTTATGACTTTGCAGCAAAGATACATAGCACAGCTTGGAAGAGCACTGCTTTGGTTAAACTAGTATTTACCTTAAGTGGAAAAGGGAGATAGTTATTAGAAAATTATACAGAGTAAATGTCTTGCCTAAAAATTAAAATGGATATTTCTAAACTTTCTTTTTTACTTTTGGGTATCTTTGACTCATTTTTTGGACAAAGTTTGCTTCAAAACTAAGTTATTTTCAAACAGTAAGTAAAACATGAATTTTCATCAGGTTATGTTTTCTCCCTCCTCTGAGTCCTCTTAGTATTTTGTGTACATGGCTCTTACTGTACTTTTGATCTTTCATTACAGCTATTTATTTACCTCAGTCATTCTACATAGCCCTATATATTATTAAGTCATTGAAGGCAGGTACCAAATCTTTAAATGATATTTTTTATTCTGGTTCTATGATAAAAGGGAAAGCATTAATTAAAATTGAGTAAAACATTTAATTGTGGAAATGTGTATTATAAGGAAAGCTGTGTGCTTTTGTTTGACAGACACAGGGAAATTAGGTGCCACATAGTTTTCTGTGTTCAACTAAAGTAAACCTGACTACTTACAATGTTTGATTTGCTTTGATCATTTGCAATGATGAAAGAGAGATATATATGTAGCAGAGAGGGCAATTTGTATTTTGAAGAAAAGGAAAATAAGGAGAAAGGAAACTTGAGGGAGAAGTAAGAGGGCTAGACATGAAAAGAACTTGCAGTTCCTAAGGCAAGAAAAGTATGAAGATATAATATTAGGAGCATTGGAGAACATGCCCAGTCTGAACAGTTTTCAGCATTATCCTTCTTTCAGATACAATCACAGTATCCAAACATTTTCCTCTTTTTTCACTGTCTCTAACATTTATTATTTAGTATATGCAGGACATTCTGCTAGGAACCATATCTATACCTTATAGGCTATGTGTCTCAAATTAATTTTAAAGAGGTAAATAGATAAATATGACTATTTTAATTTAGGAGAATAAATCTGGTCTGAACAGACTTTGTGGTTAAGACATTAATGGGCATATAATGTGTTTTGAACCACAGTCAATTAATCCAATGAAAGATGAATCTGCTTTAAAATATGGTTTTTTCCTTATGTGGACTTTGAAAGCTAATTTTTTTAGTTCAGATTCTAATTCTGCCACTTACTAGCTCCTTGTCCTGTGAGACCATTAAAGGAGATTCAGCTTCAGTTTTCTCATTGGGTGAATGGAGATGTTAGTAAAGCTGAGTCAATACAATTTCTATGATGATCAATTAAGATAATGTAATTAAAACACTTAGCATGTTATAAGCATTCAGTACATACTAGTTAATACTGTTATACTGAGTCTTGATTTATTGTGCAGCTGTCCCTATTATGACTCTCCTGTCCTATGGGGCAGATATTTTTGAATGGATAATTAATGCTGGTAAAGTGTAAATTTGTTAATTGGTCTCAATAAGCTAACATTTGTCCACTTAGAATGCTTTATGAAAAGGGAGCTGTCTCAAGCCCAGGAGACCCTGATATTCTCTCATTCATAACAATGCACAGAATTTCCAATCCAGATTATCTTTCCATTTTTATTTTAAATTTTGATCCTGCTCTAAATAGTCAGATGTATTCAAATATATCTTAAAATTAATTCATTATTTAAATTAATCTGAACAGAATACCTAAACCATTAGTGTGTTTTAAAAATATAATTCTAGTGCATTATCTTAGAATAGTGTCAACACAACTACCCAGTAGCTCTTTACTGTGATTATATAACATCAATTCAAGAAGTAAAAGGTTGGACTGGTGCAATGGCTCAGGCCTGTAATCCCAGCACTTTGGGAGGCCAACATGGTAGGGTAGCTTAAGCCCAGGAGTTCAAGACCAGCTTGGGCAATATAGGTGGGATCTCCTCATCTCCGCAAAAACTTAAAATTAAAAAATTTGCTGGGCATGGTGGTGTGCGTCTCTATTCCAGCTACTCGGGAGGGAGGATTGCTTGAGCCCAGGAAGTTGAGGATACAATGAGCTGTGATTACACCACTGCACTCCAGCTTAGGTGACAAAGTGAGAACCTTGGATTCTGCTGTTATTTATGAAAATGAGGCTCTTACGTGGACCACCTTATTGTTTCCTACTCAAATGTTTAAAAATTATCTTTAATGGGTTTCTCAAAAATTTCAGAATTCACACTTGAAGTACAGGGTATTTGATAATGTGTTTCTTTCTGCAGAACAGCCAGATCAAACTGATTGCAACCACAGAGCCCTGGAGGAACAGCAAATATGCCGTCTTGTCACTAAATATGGTAAAAGCTTTAGAGAAAAGAAAAATATTCCATTCTCAAATGGCAAATTAAATGTTATTTTAATAAACTGCAATGATATAGAGTACACAATTCCCAATCTAATTTCACATTATTTATTTAAAATATGCATTAGCACAAAGACAAATAAGATTTGTTTCAATGAGAAACTAATACAGATATAATTCCTCTCCACTTCTGACACGTATATCATTTTACAGCTAAGCAAGCAACATCTTTAAATTTGGATAAGGCAAATAAATCAACTTTGCACAAGTTGAAGAGGGAACATTTTATGTGGGAAACTATTTCTAAGCTTGAAGATGGAGAAATTATGGTTTCTCTCTAATATAATCTTGTTTAACCAAATATAGGTCCTAGGAAGTGTGTGTGTGTGTGTGTGTGTGTGTGTGTGTGTGTGTGTGTAGAACTAGCAAACAGGAGAATATAATATCTTTCCCTATACAATTAAATAAACTAGGGCTCATCAAATAGGTGTATAATAATGTCATGAGAGACCGATTTTATAAGAGATGGTAAAGAAGGAAAATCATTCCTAAAAGAACAAGTTTTAATATTTTATCTTTGTGGAATTTATTAAACATCTTGATGTCAATATTAAATTCTGGTAATGCAGCCTCTGAAGTTAAGACTTAAGAGGTTTTTTTTTAGCATTACTAGAAAATTAGCATTCAATGACTCAAATTATGATGCCCAGGCTAGCAGAGAAAGCATCATCCAGGGACTTAGAAATGCAAATTCTCAGGCTCCACCCAGACCTACTAACTCAGAAACTCTGGGGGTGGACATCAAGAAATCTGTGTTTTAATGAGCTCTTCAAGCAATTTAGATGCATGCTAAAGTTTAAGGACTCCTGGTCTCAATCAATTCCTCAAAAACAAGGGAAATTTGATGTATGTAACCAAGATGTTCAGGAGCAAACACATGAAATCATGCTTAGGTAACTTACTTAAGTTTGCCACTATTGCATTTTCCAGATGCTTTCGAGTCCTATTTATTTTACTCCTTTGACTAAATTAAAATGCAATTTATACAATGCCCTATTTGTTCCACTTTTGCTATAAATTCAAGTTCAATTTTATTTTGATCTTTAAAACTGGTCTTGACTGCATTCAAGGTAACTCCAGATCAATAATTTGAAGCTCAGTGCTATGACTCTTTTTGCCAATCTCACTTATCATAATGGCTAGTTCTACCTTGTCTAGTTATCAAACCAAGTTCCTATTTCTGAAGCATTTATGCTTCATTCTTATATTTCAGTTTCTTGTCACCGAAGATACAATGTCCACCCAAGCATGTGCCTCTGACTACTCTTTCCTACTCTGCAAGGGTGGAATAATTATTAAGCAAACTAGTCAGAGACTAAGTCATTGAATAGGCCATTCTTCACCAGCATGCAAGAATACTAGTGGTGTGTATGAGAGCAAACATGGTTGGGTAGAGGGACAGATGGTAGCAGAGAGGGATAGGAGTGTAGCAGGAAGCACCCAACAGCATGCCAGGTCTAAGTTTAATGCTACTTCTCAGCCAAGCCTTGAAGGTGGTGGGGCATCAGGTGCTTTCTTATCAGAGAATCCCAGAAGGAAGAAGAAACAGTGGATTGAAAGGTCCTTGTGGCCAGCCATCACTATCTATATCAATTGCTCTGAGATAAACCAGCAGTTTATATGCTCCATTTGCCAATATTTGGGGGACTCATCTTACCCTTTGTTTGTATTTCCAAATGTTGAGTTCTGTTTTGGGCCATCTCTTGTGGTACAAAACATCTATATTATACTTCCAGTATTTTAAGTTCTGCCTTCCTCTCATCATCCTGGAGAAACTTCACTTATTCCATGCCCCATTAAAAGTCATTCTGGTTCTAACTCTAACTCTTAGATCTTTCTTTACAGTTCTGCTGTAGTTACTCTGTCAAAGCCTGGTTCTATTGTGAAATAGAATAATCACTTTATTCAGCAAATGATATCAGGCTAGAAGAGATCTTTGAAAATGTTGCACTTTTGAGTTTGAGTTTTCATCATGATAGACCATCTGGATAAAGAGAATTTCAATAGATGACACACTTAGAATAAGAGAGCCATCAAAAACTTCTTTGGTGGTTACTTTTAGCCTAAGGCAGTTTTATGGCTGTTGGCATCTTGAGAATTTATTTATACACGTTCATAAATGCAGAAGCAGTATTTAAGATACATAGCCAGTATCTTGGATTTTAATCAGGAGTTTCCAAGTAAAGATTTTAGGAGAAGTCCTTAACTATTTAAAAGACACAATAAATAATAAAATAAACAGATTTTTAGCAGAGAAGACCCATTTATTTTGCAGACATTAATAAAGGAAAAAAAGGACCGAAAAAACCTGCCATTTGCTCGTCTCTTCTCTTTCTCCTGTCTTTACTTCCTTTTTTGTTTCTCTGTCTCTCTGCACTATCTTACCTAGTGTATTAATCGCTTCAGTTATAGATTCCAATGCAGATTACTTCCCCATCTATCTCATTCTTCTCCATTGAGCTCCAGGTACATACCATTAATGCATACCTATAACCTGGGTACCCATTAATGGGTACCCAGGTGTCTCATGGTCAACTGAAAAATAATCCAACTGCAAATGACTCACCATCACTGTGCCCTGTACCGTTCACACAAACACACATTGAACATGCTCTTCCTTCTACATGCCTTATCTAAGCTAAGAAGACCATGCAGTTTCCCAAGATAAAAATATTGGAATTATCTAAAATTCACCCCCTTTTAAATAAAAATAATACATTTGTTATTAATTTTTATTTCAATTCCATAGTATTTCTCAATTTTTCTCCTATTCTTCCCCCAATGCCACTGTATTAGTTTGTCACTCATTACAAATTTCTTGGATTACTGAAATAGCTGCTCAGTTGGTCTCCAAGCCTCCAGGTTTCCTTCCAGTCCATCTTTTGTATCACTTCTTGAGATTTATTTTTAACAAAAATAAAAATAAAAATAAAGGTCATTCTGTACCTAAGAGCCTCCAAAAATTCCTCGCTATTTCCAAGGTAAAGTCTACTTCAGCTAGGCACATAAGACCCCTTACAATTTTGCTCTAAAATCTGTTTTCTATCATTTACTGTTTCTCCTTTGCACCTCCATAAATGCTAAGTTCAAATCACACAAACTTAATTGTTTTAGAAAAATACCTTTTATGCTCTTTATTGGGGAGTCGGGGGGTGGTGGGATGGAGTCTTGCTTTGTTGTCCAGCTGGAGGGCAATGGTGCTATCTGAGCTCACTGCAACCTCCACCTCACCTCAGCCTCCTAAGTAGCTGGGGTTACAGGAGCCCACCACCACACCCAGCTAATTTTTGTATTTTCAGTAGAGACGGGGTTTCACCATCTTGGCCAGGGTGGTCTTGAACTCCTGACCTTGTGATCCACCCCTCCTTGGCCTCCCAAAGTGCTGGGATTACAGACATAAGCCACCACGCATGGCCCTTTTATGCTTTTGTTTCTTTTTACAGTATATATTTTTTTCTTTACATAGAGTATCTCTTTTTTTATCTTACTGTCATGCAGTATCTCCACTATGGCTTCTCAAATGGCATGTTAGTTGTGTGTTTGTGACTCCTTGCTCATTGAACTGTGCTCCTGGAAAAAGGGATGATGAGTATACCGTAGTTATCTAGCAAATAATGGACATTTAATTTCAGTGAATGATTAAACAAATCAATATAAGGCAACATGCTTAGTAAGTACACCTGTAAATAACAATTTTAGTGATGTTTGAATAAAGTTGATAAATGATTGAGTAGTAAATTGTACATATTTGAGGAAGGACTACAAATCTGGAAAGATACCAGTTTTCTTCTCATTTACTTGCAATGTAAAGGAAAAGTTATTTTCATGTTTAAAGTACACCATGTTTGCCATTTTACATCTCTGTCGAAAACTAACTCAAAAATTTTGTCAGAAATTTTCCTCATCTAATATCAAGTCAATCCTCAGTGTATAATATTAAGGAAATGTCTTTTAAGTGAAGTTTAATGTTGACTATGAGCCAAACAAAGAAAAACATTTTTGGATCTTTGCTGATATTAAGAAATAACTTGTACTGGTATTATACAGTTACATTAGATAAGAATCCTTAAATTTTAGAGATACATTGGAAACACAGATATGACTTGTGAGATGTGCTTCAAAATAATGCAAAATGGTGATGTAATTAAGAATGTAAACAAAAAATGCTTATCCACAGTTTAATGGGTGTATTAGTCTGTTCTCACGCTGCTGACAAAGACATACCTGAGGCTGGGTAATTTATAAAGAAAAAGAGGTTTAATGGACTCACAGTTCCACGTCGCTGGGAGGCCTCACAGTCATGGTTGAAGGCAAAAAGCACGTCTTACATGGTGGCAGACAAGAGAGAAGTGAGAACCAAGTGAGAGGGCTTTCCCTCGTAAAACCATCAGATCTCATGAGACTTATTCTCTACCATGAGAACAGTTATGGGGAAAACCACCCCCAGGATTCAATTATCTCCCACCAGGTCCCTCACATAACATTGGGAATCATGAGAGCTACAATTCAAGATGATATTTAGGTGACAGCCAAACCATATCAATGGGTATATAGGACAGGTGATGGATAATGAACATTCATTCAAATATATGTTCACCTTTGTGTATGTTTGAAATTCTCTACAATAAAGTTTAAAAAAGAAATACATTTTCCATCATGACCAGTGCCTACACAAATATGAACAATTAAAATGACATCAAATGCTTGTTGCTATTTGTGACATACTCTAATATTTTCTTTTCTATTCTATTTTTAATTTAAATTAAGCCTACTAAGGATGAATGACTAAATTTATTTCAGTCTTTGCTAAAAAGTAATGGCAAACACTGTTCTATGTCATAAAATAATCCTTCATGAATTAATCTCCCTCTTATCCAATGCCCACTTTAAAAATCTTCCATAACTCATATTAAATATTAACCTTCTCATAAAGCTCCTAATCTTTTAAGCATCTCCCTAATGTTACTCTAATTTCATCACATGGTTCTCATCATAAAGTCTGCGGCAGAAGAGTTTTCTGGGGTTGGTCTAAACAGTTGAAGACTGAGACACATTATGGACAAAGTTATGCTTGATTTCATGTATTGTCCTTCCTTCAAAAATTTTTTTTCTGACTCTATATATTTAAAGATAAAACAATAAGCAATATTGTCAACAATATTGTCCCAGATGATTAAACTGTATCCTTTATTTAAACTTGACCCTAGCATAAAAGAGTCTTCCTGAACGTTCACCCTTACCTGTGTTCTGTTCTGTGTAAAATCATCTGCAATTCTCTTTGTTTTGCTGGACTTTCTAGTGCTACATTCGGATTGTTTTTTAGCTTTGCAATTACAGAGAAACTTCCAGTTTCCTATATTCTCTAGGCATCCCAAGTCACTCCTTAGATTTTATTTGTACAGTCCATTTTTTTCTGATTAAAAAAGTTAAATGCCATTCTGTTTTTATTAATAAATACACTTGCTTTTACCCATGTCATTTGTTTTCTATGGTACAAGCTAGGCCTCCTGGGATGTGCCATTAACAAATAATAAACATTTTTTATATTGGACCAGTTAGTGATACTGTTGCATCTTATGCAGTCCCACTGAACTGCCTTTATTTTTTGCCCCTCCAACTTAGTTGGACTCTCAAATCTATTTTAACTGATCAAATAAGTATACTTCCTCAAACCTGTTTTCAAGTTTCAAACTTATTTTAACTTATAAAATAAATGTTTTACCTCAGACTTATTCTCAAGCCTCAAATCAATTTTAACTGGTCAAATAAATATATTGAAAATGAAAAACTGAGTACCACTAAGTTCTTGATATTAGCAAGCCATATAGGCATCTAAATATTGACAAATCAGTTTTTGAATTATTTAATAGATATTATCTACATTACTACATTTAAGAATAATAAAGCTTGATAAAAATGAATACATTTAACCTATACATTGTGTTATAATCTTTAACCCTTCAATAATTGTTCTTATGTATTTACATTATTTCTATAGATGTGTTTTAAGGTACTTGAGGCCTGTACCCCATAACTTTGAAGACAGTGTTTGATGTGTGCTAGCTAGTTTGACAGTATGCATATTGAATTAAAATACCAACTCATCGGCCGGGCACGGTGGCTCACACCTGTAATCCCAGCACTTTGGGAGGCTGAGGCGGGCGGATTACCTGAGGTCAGGAGTTCAAGACCAGTGGGCTAACATGGAGAAACCCCGTTTCTACTAAAAATACAAAAAAATAGCCGGGCATGGTGGCGCATGCCTGTAATCCCAGCTATTCAGGAGACTGAGGCAGAATTGCTTGAACCCGGGAGGTGGAGGTTGTAGTGAGCCGAGATAGTGCCATTGCACCCTAGCTTGGGCAACAAGAGTGAAACTCCGTCTCAAAAAAAAAAACAAACAAACAAAAAAACCCAACTCATCCTAGCTCTGTAATGTATTACCATGGTCTAGGGAGAAATAAGAACAAGATAACGTCTAGGTGTAAATGGAAAATAATTGGGTAAGCACTTGAAAAAAAATGACCTATAAGTAATTTTTGATTATATACATCAAGTAATATTATGGGAGAAAAAAAGCCTTGCATGAATTTGATGAGTCAATATGGAGTATAACATGGCAAAGTTTGTAACTAATCTAAAATCTATCATGTAGTACGTATAATAATCAATCCTGGTTGCCATCTTTAAACACAGATTTTGCCATTAACCAAACTCAGATGTGTTGCTATTGTGGTAGAAAGTTCATAGAATCTCATTCTAGTAATTGCCTGACATTAGATAAAGATAACTTAAAAATAACTTCCCAGGTTTATTAGGTATTAAAATATTTTACAGTCTCTGAAAATCATTGTCTGTAGGATTCCAACAATAAGAAATGGGTTCTGTCATTCTGACTGATGGAGTCATTGTTACTCTACGCATGTCACAGGGTGGCTGCATCAGAACACGTCCAATCTTGGGGGCACTAGGAGCAGCACCTGCTACTGGCATGCTCTACCTCTAAATCACTCTGTTCCAGCTAGTCTCTGACCTCTGATTATATGGGCCTTAAAGCTCATACATAAACATTTAATCTAGATGACATTTTTAATTATATTTTACTCTCAAATACTTAGTTTTAATTCCAGCATCTGGAAATCTACCCTTTTGCTAAACACTGAGTCCAGTGAAGAGAACTACTAAGAATTTAAATATTATTACTGTTTTTACCTAAGTAGAAAAACAATGCAAGAGGGATGATGATCTATGGTAATATTTGCCTTGTGCCCCTTTCAAAGGGGCACAACTTGTAAGATAGATGTCTTTAATATTTACATATTTTCATAAAGTAAAATACAATGTTTTATTTCATATGAAGGAAACCAAGTACAAATAAGTTTAGTGTCAAAAAGTGAGTTACCAGAAGGTAGAAGTAACATTAGGCCTTTCACCTGCTCTGTGCTCTTTTTTCCATTTCTATGTAATTTTATTTCAAAACAATGTCTTTTGCCTTAACTTATAATGCAAAATCTCTCTCAAATTCTTCATCTGAAAATAAAATGAGATCAGCACTTATTAAGTCCCTTCCCTATGTCAAGCACTGTGAAAGCACATGGTGTAGCCAGTATTGTTTAATTTTGTGTCACATGAAACACATTTTGTAAATGCTTTGCGAAGCAAAATATTTTTTCATACTTGAATTAGCAAAATACATAACAATTTCCTTCTGTCTTTAAAAAACAACATTATATTCTGCTTGAAGAAGAAAAACAAGAAATCAAACTTCAAGTATTTTAGACTTTCCACTTATAGAAATACATTTAGTTCTTAGCTTTATGGTAGATCCCAATTAACTAGAATACTTAATAACTATCTGACTTAGCCTTAGCAGTTAACTAACATTAAATTTTGGTAATGTGTAAAGCAACCAACACGCAAACCAAAAATACACAAACAATAAGAAAAAATAAGTTTCTTTCTGAAATGTAGGCTATTGAGTCTAACTGAATCTGCCAATCGAATTGAGACACATACAGATTATTAAAATGCTAAAAAGAAATTTAGAGGCAAAATACGCTAAAATTAAAATATACACTGAATGTTGTTTTCTAAAACAAATCCCTGATAAAAGGTTTTGTTGTTGGACTTTTTAAAAATTTACCTCTTTTTTCAGATGGAGTCTTGCTCTCTCACCTAGGCTGGAGTGCAGTGGCGCGATCTTGGATCACTGCAACCTGGGCCTTCCAGGTTCAAGCAATTCCTCAGCCTCCCAAGTAGATGGGACTACAAGCATGCACCACCATGCCCGACTCTAAATTTACCTAATGAAAGTAAAATAGTGATCATTCTGTCAAAGTCCAATTTTGTATATTGTGTCTGCAGTTGTTATAACCTTTCAACAATAGCACAAGGGCTGCTGTTGAAAGCAAGAGGTCGAGTGTTCTGAGGTCCTCAGTGAAGGTGCTCGCTGCTGTCACTACTGACACCAGGCTGTCCTCACTATACAGATTTTAGAGGAGCCATTCTTCAATTACGGTTCCCATACAACCTGCCTATGGTAGCTGAAAATCTAAAGGACTAACACAAAATCACCACTCCCTTCCCTCATGTACCAATTGCCTTTGAACTTGATTTGTTGAGCTCTACTCTTTTTTCCTTCAAGATGAATTCATCAGGGGTTTTCTTTCCTGCACAAAAATATATGCTAGGAAGACCAATACTTCTGGGTCTTTAAAGATGCCCAGATTCTAGGGTTAATGTGGCTGAAGTTTAAACTAGCACCCTTGCTGCATTAACCTATCTACATCTTCTAATACAAATGCCTATTCAGGTAGTTATAAAATGCCTATTTTAATGTATGGATATTAATGGACTATTATATTTTCCTAACTGCAGCTAAGGAAATGACTGGATTCACACATCAAGTATTTATCAGGTATCTTTTATTGCACCCTTTTTTAGGCACTAGGAGTACATTAAGTAACAAGTTAGGACAAATACCCCTCAAGTAACACAGGCTTTTGCTGTAAGTTGGGGTATTCTTAAAACATGTATGAAAACTTGCTGGCAGCCTCTGATTATCCTGATTATCCAGACAACCTTTTTTTTTTTTTTTAATTTTTATTTTTTCCACCAAAAGCCTACTATAACCTACATACTTGGAACAAAGTAGGTCCCCAGTATAACTGTTAAATAAATCAGCCAGATTGTTGAAACATTCATATTATAGGAGAAATGTCCAAACTTAACATACTAACCCTTTGTTAACTCAGAAATATTCCTCTGTATATCTCTTGCTTGTGTTTCTCACTGCTTGAAGCTCAGGTAATTCCCCTTACGTCAAGTGTTTCCCTGGACAGGATACACATATATCCCATTCAGTGCCCTTCCATCTTTCCCAGGTCCAATTACTCAAGATGGTCTTTGACTCCTTAAACCAACTGAACCTATTGATAACTTCCCTTTCAGATGGCCACAAAAGTGAAGTCTTATCCATTTCCCTTACTATGCTAACTGAACTAGGCTTTTCTTAAACTTTGGCACTTATGATTAATTTATTCTACCATTTGTTCTACCATTCATTATGATTAACTAGTTAAAAAGCACATTTGCCTTTAAAAGGACACAATTTTTAATTTGCAATACACACTATTTCAACTACTTCATAATCTGTGATAAAAAGGATATTTTTTTCTAATAAATTCTGAGTCTTAATTCACTAATTCTCAGACTGTAACAATGTCACTAATACAAATGCACATTTAGAATATTTTACGCAAACCAAATGCTATGAAGTTATACAGAAGTCAGCCATCATTTTTTTTTCTTTTTTAAAGATTCTCTATCTTTTAAAGTAAAAATTAGGCCAGGAACAGTGGCTCATGCCTGTAATGCCAGTACTTTGGGAGCTCAAGTGGGGGCGGATTAGTTGAGGTCAGGAGGTGGAGAGCAGCCTGGCCAACATGGTGAAACTTCATCTCTACTAAAAGTACAAAAATTAGGTGGCAGGTGCCTTTAATTCCAGCTACTCAGGAGGCTAAGGTAGGAGAATTGCCTGAACCCAGGAGGCGGAGGTGGCAGTGAGCCGAGATGGTGCCACTGCACTCCAACCTAGGTGACAGGGCAAGACTTAATCTCGAAAAAAAAAAAAAGTAAAAATTATTTAAAGTAACCACTATATTACAGTAATAACAGAACTAAAGAGAACGTGGATATATAATATTTCGCTTAAAGGAAGAGAATTGCCACTGAATTTCAAATATGAATAAATTACTATATGAAATATAATTGCTAATCAAAATAATATTTTAAAGATGATTTCAAAGTTCATGAAGAAATATTTAAAAATATGTCCACATCTAAATTCCTGATTAGAATAACTAGGTGAAAGACTGAGCTTGAATGCAGAAATGCAGAGTATGAAGATTAAAAAAACAACAGCTTACAATATATTGATGTTTGTACAAAATAATTTATTATTCATTTATTGATCTAAAAACAGAAGTTCATTTGGAAGAATATTTCTTTATAACATCGTACATATATAAAATGTTGAGCTACTCAGGAACCTGAGGCTGGAGGATTGCTTGGGCCCAGGAGTTGGAGTCCAGGCTGGGCATACAAGCGAGAACCCATCTCTTAAAAAAGAAGTTAACAAGTTGACTCTTTGGTTTATCATTTTATCCTTTTTGTTTTAAATATTCTAGAACCCAGAATCTATCTGAATATCATTATAAAGTTATTTAAAAAAAAAACAGCATTGTACACGTCACATATATAGTCAGTGTAAAACAATTCTAGTTTGCATCCCTTAGCCACAGGCACATTAAGAATCAACAGATATTCACAGAACACAGAAATATCTGTGGAACGATACTTGAATATGTGGATCTTGAGTAAAGCTGAATTCAGCCAGAATTAAACTTTTTGCATTGTTTATCTAGATGACACTAGACATCATCTTGATTAAACAAGATATTTGCTTCCACAAGTGTAGACTGATAACATATCCCCATATCTGAACACGCCCTATCAGAATTATGGCTAATCCCAAACTTGTAATAGAGGGATATCTGCGTATTTGGGATACAGGGTCACTTACAGTATTCTCTAGCCATCTGCCAAGAACTACTTTGAAATTATACCCATTTTCTTGTGTTTCTGATTAAAAACTAATGTACAGTATTACATATAGAGTAAAAACTGCATTACCAAACTTTAATATCAATGTACATCAAAGTGATATTATCTGTCCCCCAATATTAATATGGGGAGAAAAAGACAGAAAGTATATTGCCTAAAACTATTTCATCCACAAACTGTGGTGGTGTCTGTTTAAAACTTAAACAGTAGCTGTAAATTTTTTGAAGTATTATATTCTTGCTCAGTCTTGTCCCTGGAGAGTTTCTTGGCCACAGAGACTTTGGAAAGTTGCTATGTACATATTCTCAAATATAGATATTTTTGAAGAAAAAAGATGCAAGAAAAACAATTTTTAAAAAACGCAGAGAAAAGTAAATCTGCTGTGCAAAAGCGTAAGTTACCTGTCAGGGGATGATGAAATAAAGCATTCTGTACTCCTCAATTCCACTTAAGAGGAAGAGCTCAGGAACTATTTAAAAGGATGTTTCCATAAGCTATCTATATTTCCTGAAATTAAGGAAATTTCTGTACAAAAAGGCAATAGGCTTTTGGTTGTAATTAAACATGATTAAACTTCTACTCTTTATATAATTTCAATTTTAAAGTTACATTGCACTAAATTTCAGGGCTTTCCATTTCAGAACTGCCTAATGGCTCATTATCCTAATTCCCCATCCAATACTAACAAAGAATGGGTAATAACAAAGTCAGTCTAGTTTGGTTAACTGTGGGTTCGGGCCTTTGTTAGGTTTTCTTTTCCTGTCATATTTTCTCCTGCTATGTTTTCTTTTTCATGGTTTCTAAACACTATGGAAAATTATTTTAATGGCATAGAAATTTTATACCATTATTTTAATTATTTTAATGAGATACATATAAAAATTTGTCTGAATCTTCCATTTTTAAAACAACAGTATACTGCTCCACACAGCAACTTATAATGTATTAAGTAATATATTTAAAGTGATGTAAAAACACTTCACACTTCTCACAGGATGCATTGCTTCTTGAATTCTGTTCTTTGTGAATGAAGCAAAGTCAAGTTAAAGTCTCTGGAACAGATATGGAGCTTATACTTCATTACTGTAAGAAAGACAAAGGGTATCTTATAATCTGAATATCATCCTCAAATCATGGACGAACTAGCCCAGTACAACTTTTTATTTTCCCAATGATATTCTTACAAAAACACTATGCAGTCATATAATATTTGGCACAACTTAAAGAAGAGCAAGACCTGTAATCCCAGCACTTTGGGAGGCCGAGGTGGGCAGATCATGAGGTCAGGAGTTCAAGACTAGCCTGGCCAACATAGTGAAATCCTGTCTCTACTGAAAATACAAAAATTAGCCAGGTGTGGTGGTGTGCACCTGTAATCCCACCTACTCAGGAGGCTGAGGCAGGAGAATTGTTTGAACTGGGGAGGCAGAGGTTGCAGTGAGCCAAGATCATGCCACTGCACTGTAGCCTGGGAGACAGAGCAAGACTCCATCTCAAAAGAGAAAAAAAAAGGAGCAAGAATTTTTGCAAGAAGGACCCCTTCGCATTGTCATGCCAATCTGACAAAAATTTAGGCAGAAATTTACATTTCTAAAAGCTTTTACACAAAAGAAAAAGGAGGGGGAATCCATTCAGATTTTCTAAATTCCTACTGGTTTGTTCTAAATGTGAAGTAAGGATTGACTATAAAAAATCAGCAGCCTATGGGTAAGAGGGGGACAGCTCCCTGGGTCCAGTGTAGAGAGAAGCACATCCCAGACCGTTTTCAAAGGCTTAGGAAAATAAATTCCTACGAATGTCATTATACTACATGAGGCTGATACTTTGCAAAC
The DNA here is from genome assembly GCF_024542745.1 of Macaca thibetana thibetana. Classification (NCBI taxonomy): domain Eukaryota; kingdom Metazoa; phylum Chordata; class Mammalia; order Primates; family Cercopithecidae; genus Macaca; species Macaca thibetana. Next base: position 55,668,134 of record NC_065581.1, on the reverse strand, counting down.
ACTTCAGGCAAAAAAAAAAAAAGTTTAAAAGGTACTGCTGTTGCCCAAACAGCTGTACAATGCAACAGAGAAAAATTAATATTAATAAAATATAACAAGTTATCCTGTAGAATTTAATCTTAGAAAAAGGCTTTGTCCCATTTGCTTATATTTTTGAAGATATGAAAATATTATAAAGACATATTATAAAGGGTTACTGAGGGTAGTATGACCTTTTTAAAAGGAAATGGTTAAAATCCATACACCATACACCATACATCATCCACGAAAGTTTCTAAGTAAGACTTAAAATCTTCAGTCTAAAGAAAATGATTTAAATACACCTGTTATTTTTACCATTACCACTTACAAATCATGTGTTTACAGAGAAATTCTATCTACAGCAGACCCTAACTTTATCACACAGGAAAATAACTTTATACAAGGACACTGGTAAACATAGATATCATACCCATAATTCTGTCCTTAGGAAAATCTATTGGCATGTTACAAAGACTGTCCACAATTTTCTTTGGACAAATATTTATAGCCTCATTCATTTTGCATTTCAATAGCTATTTATTTTTGTGTATAAAGTTTCCAAACTTTTGCATAAATCCTCGAAACTTGTTCTCATTGGGTTGATACGAGCGATAAACACCAGTGTTGTAATTAAGCATTGGACTAGACCTGCCATAACTGTTGCTCACCGTCGCAGATTTTATTTCTGGGCGATTTATACTGGTATTTGGCATGTTGCTTGTTGGCTGAATAGAGCTCTCAATCTTACAAAACGGCTCAAAACGACTGTAAACACGCCTATCAGTTGAATGAGATCGTAGAAGCTCATTGGACGTTGGCCTTGGAGAAGAAGTTGGTCTTCTTTCAGGAGTAACAACTGCATTAATCTCCCTTGAGTCTCGGTATTGGATCTGTTCAGTGTTAAATCTTGGGGCAGAGGCATCTCCTGCTCTTTCCAACAACTTGCTTTCAACTGGACCTGGAGAAGGTGTTCTTTTATTTTCATCTGATGGAGCATTTATCTCTTGAGATGGACTAACTGTTACATCTTCCTTACTCTTGTGGATGCTGCATTGAGAATTCGATGAGGAAGAATGTTTTCTTCTAGGAGATGAATCAACTTTTGTGTCTGATTTCTTTGGTTTTTGATTTTCTTCACCCTCAGAAACTAATGTGTCAGAGCTACTACACAATCTATAAAAGGCAGGTGCTTTATTTTTGGATAGATTTTCTTTCTTATCTGGGGTAAGGCTAAGTAATGACCTTAACTTCTGAGACCCCTTCTTCAAAAAACTTGGGGAACCCTTAACTTCCTTCTTTGAAGTGAGTTCTTTGTTGGATTCCTCTTTATTCACGTCAAGTAAAGCAGCAATGGAAATTGACTTGGTAGTAGTGCTACTTGGAGGGTTTTCCTTGGTGACTTCCTCCTCATCCTCCTCCAAGTTATGAGTCACGTTGTGCATGCTTTTAGAACTTTTCAGCAAATCTTCTTTGGGCTTTTCTGGTTGTCTAACTCGATTCCTGGTAAGTGTACTATATACATAATGCTTACTATTTCCAGGATCTAAGTTGGCTCTTGAGTTGTCAAATAATGGGAAACTTCGCCTTTTAAGTAGATTCTCAGTCTGTTGATTCTTTAGATTTTCTGTCTGCTTATTTACACACAAGGTTGTATATATATAGTTATTTGATTCAGTATGGCCATTTGTAGTTTGGTTTAAGGCTACTGAGTGGTTTTCAGGAACCTGCAAGGTGTGCATTTTTGGTGCCTCTGACTGCAATGGGAGCTTGGGGACTGATTCTGGCAAGGGTTTGTCTGTCAAATGCTGTACATTTGTAGGGGTGTCTGGGACCTCTTTAGGTGTCTCACTTCCCTGAGAACCAATGATAGTTGAATTTGAGGAGCAAGTTGTACAACTGTTAACTTCCTTTTGCTCAGGTAAAGTGGGTTTAAATACTAAAGAGGAACGAAGCCGAGAATGAGTATAAAGGGCATTAGCCTTCAAATTCTCAGGATTATCATAGCCCTCAAATCGGTCACCTAAAGCTGATCCATTTGAGTCTGGTATTGCTTCTGAATGATCATTTAAGTAGGATTCAATTCTCCAGTTACGTAGGAATGACTTTGTGGTATGTTCAAGAGTTGGCATTCGTTGTTGCAAAAAGCGGATATGGTTATCTGTTCCATTAAAAGACCTCCGAACATTTGAATTCCTGTCTGCAAGATTTGTTGTTTTTCTCTGTGCAAGCCGATTGACAAAACTCTGGGCGGGTGCGTTGTGGTGGCTTGCATAGCCTTCCCGTGATGAGGACGCCACACTGAGACTATCAGATGGCTTTTTCCAATTACCAGGTGGATTATTGGTTCTATTCAGAGCTCTATTAAGCAGGAGGTATGGCACTGTTTCCGGCTGTTCCCCAGCATAACTATGTCTTTTCCAATTTTCATTTATCTGACTGGGTTGGAAGTGACGTATTGTGTTTGGACCATTAAAGTTTGGAACAAAATGAGGTTTGTATCCGTGACTTCTTATGTTATATTTGTCATGTTCATTTAAAGTATATATCCCTCTGTTTTTGAAGTAACTAGAATCTAGTTTATGAATCTTGTCTTGTTTACCAAAAAGGTTTCTTTGGCTGGAAACAGATGCTAATGAAGAAACCGAATGTTGGTAAGTGCCATTTTCCCAGAGGGCTTTGCCATGCTTCACCCTTGCTGATTCTTCCTGAGCAAATGAACTGGGGACACAGGATCTGGCATAGAGAGTTCTAAATTCTTCATCAAAGGACTCAACAAGTTGTCCTGTAATTATCTGAACCATGCTGAGGTGAGCTTTCTCAAATGACCACATATAGCTGGGGAAAAAAATGGAAAAATTTTAATCATTTAAGTTAAAAGACTGATAATAACATATAGTTCTACTAGAAAAAGTAAAACTTAATGACTGAAATATGTTTTTGTACTTTTCTTTGGCTACCATTATTTAGAATATTTACCATCATTACATGCACTACATGTCTTCCCATCCTCATATTCACATTTTAAATATCAATGCAACTCAAATTATGGCTTTGAATTCACTACTTCCCAGAAGTCCAAAGAAAAACTTGCTGTGCATTTTCAAAAGCAATCTGTACATTCAATGCAATTCCTATCAAAATACCATCATCATTTTTCACATAAGAAGAAACAATCCTAAAATTCATATGGAACCAAAAAACAGCCTGCATAGCCAAAGCAAAACCAAGCAAAAAGAAGAAATCTAGAGGCATTAAATTACCTGACTTCAAACTATACCACGAGGCTATGGTTACCAAAACAGCATGGTACTGGTGTAAGAATAGGCACATACACCAATGGAATAGAATAGAGAACCCAGAAATAAAGTCAAATACCTACAGCCAACTGATCTTCAACAAAGCAAACAAAAACATAAAGTATGGAAAGGACACCCTATTCAACAAATGGTAGTGGAATAATTGGCAAGTCACATGTAGAAGAATGAAACTGGATCCTCATTTCTCACCTTAAGCAAAAATCGACTCAAGATGGATCAAAACCTTAAATCTAAGACCTGAAACCATAACAATTCTAGAAGATAACATCATAAAAACTCTTCTACACATTGGTTTATACGAAGAGTTCATGACCAAGAACCCCAAAACAAATGCAACAAAAACAGAGAAAAATAGATGTAACCTCATTAAACAAAAAAGCTTCTACACAGCAAAATAATCATCAGAGTAAAGAGAAAACCCACAGAGTGGGAGAAACTATTTGTGAACTATGCATCCAACAAAGGACTAATATTCAGAATCCACAAGGAACTCAAATTAGCTAGAAAAAAACCAAATAATCCCACCAAAAGTGGGACAAAGACATGAACAGACAATTTTCAATAGAAAATACAAATGACCAACAAAAATACAAAAGAAAATGCTCAACATCACTAACTATCTGGGAAATGCAAATTAAACCCACAATGAGGTGCCACTTTACACCTGCAAGAATGGCCATAATTAAAAAATCAAAAACTAATAGACACTGGCATGCATGCGGTGAAAAGAGAACATTTTTACACTCCTGGTGGAAATGTAAACTAGTAAAACCACTATGGAAAACAGTACAAAGATTCCTTGAAGAACTAAAAGTAGAACTACCATTCAACCCAGAAATCCCACTATTGGGTATCTACCCAGAGAAAAAGAAGTTGTTTTATCAAAAACACTTGCACATGCATGTTTATAGCAGCACAATTTGCAGCAGCAAAAATATGGAACCAGCCTAAATGCTCATCAACCAACAAGTGAATAAAGAAAATGTGGTATATATATACCATGGAATACTACTCAACCATAAAAAGGAACAAAATAATGGCATTTGCAGCAACCTGGATGGAATTGGAGACCATTATTCTAAGTGAAGTAACTCAGGAATGGAAAACCAAATATTGTATGTTCTCACTTATCAGTGAGAGTTAAGATATGAAGATGCAAAGTCATAAGAATGATATAATGACTAGAAGGAGAAGGTAGGAGAGGGGTGAGGGGTAACAGATTACACATTGGGTACAGTATACACTGCTTGGGTGATGGGTGCACCAAAATCTCAGAAATCACCACTAAAGAACTTATTCATGTAACCAAAAGCCAACTGTTCCCCAAACACTAATGAAATAAATAAATAAAATAGAACATTAAAAAAAAATAAAGAAAAACTTGCTGTGTATTTTGCAAGTATACAAAACTTTGTGGCATAAAAACTGATATTATATTTCATATATACCATCTTGGCAGAATGCAGTAAAGCCAGTGTTGGAGAAAAAGTCGAGAGGCCTGGCTTCTGCTGAATTGTAGACACATGAGCTTGGGCTTCACTTTCCTCGTGTCCAACGTAAGGATACGGACAGCATAATAGCTACAATGCCTTATAGCTCTAACATGATATAATGTAAGATACAGCTGTGCTAATGCATTTATTTTAAGAGTCTATAAGTTTTCAGACTGCTATCTCTGTGTGGTTTACTTAATAAGTGTAATTTAGGATGCCAAGAGCTATAAACAGGATTTGTGGCCAGCTGCCTCAATCATTAAAGAGCAGACTTCACTGTACTCGCTGTACACAGTATTAGTAAATGTAGGCCTCAGAAACCATGCCAGTCAAAATGGCAATCAAGATCTTTTAATATAAAATACAATTTTTAGGAAATTAATGTTTATATGACTTTATAGTACTTTATGGAAGCTCCAATTCCTTTCCTAGAGTTTAGAGGTAACAGCTATCTTTAAACTTCATATCAAATTTTAAACCTCGTTTTTGAAAATCTAATGATTTAATACACAGTCTCTGAGCTGAAAAATAAATTATGCTATGCATCAAGTAATGTATATGACACAATGGGGATTAATACAAAAGAAAAAAGAGACACTCTCCACATCGAAGCATCTTATTTCTATAAAGGAGACAAAAAATGCAGAAAAAATAATTAAAAGAATGTGCAAACATTTAAAATATATAAAATATTACATATCACACACAGGAGCATGTAATTTAAAAACTTCTTATTTGGATATGCTTAATTTTATCTAGCATGCCTACAGGAAGCATGATATAGGAGGAATATTGATTATGCCACTGGGCTGACTTAAAAGAAACGGTACAAAAGTAAGTAACTAAAGAAATTTTCAATCTGACTAAAGGTATGAATACAAAATATTAGAAACAGCAAGTAATGGAATGAACAGTCAACTATCAAGTATGAGGAAATCCATGAAGAAAGTGAAGTTTTGCAATATTTTGATAAATACTAGATTCCCAGTTCAGACACAAAAGATGTAGGAAGACAATTTGTGTGGAGGGAGTAATATGGAAAAGGGAAGAATGCAGTAAGGGTCATGTTCTAGCTGAACACAGAAAACATACTATATATAGCTGGAGCAAAGAAGCCTTATAAGAGACTGATGAACTAGTGGGGAAAATCTTGAAAACAAAACAGAAAGTTTGATTACATAGAATTTGTTTCCAAATTTGGAGAAATTATAATAGAAAGAACTGTCTGAGGAACTATTTTTTTCCAGCAGCTATTTGTAGTACTATTGCAGTATAGACTTAAAAGAGCCCAACGAAAGTAGAAATTGGAATAATGAGTGAAAATGTTGAGCCAGTAGTAAGAAGAAAGAATCAAAAGATGTCATGTCAAAAGAATATCCATACGTTATTAAATAAAAACAACTTCCAAGTGTTGAGGTTAGGAAACTGAGAAGATACTGGTATTGATGAATGTGTGGCAATTGGAAAAGTTTCCCTGGTATAGTAAATCAGAAAATAATATTGTAAAAACATTTCAGGCAACAGGAAGAAAACCTACAGACATGCTTTGGGGCTTGGAAATGAATCTCTATGTTCCTCTGTTATCATAGGTGATTTCTATGCCATTAACTACCAAGTCTGTATTGTCAGTGCTGACCTCTTCCTCATCTCTGGAATCAGTGTTCAATCTCTACTCAAAATTTTAGTGGGCCTTGCAAACCTAACATGTATGACTCGTAAGTTGTCATCTAGCACTCCTCCTTCCCCGACCTATTTCTTCCCTAGTATTACTTATTTAAGTCAGTGACTCAACCATCTTTCAGGTGATCAAGACAGGAAACAAGCAGCCATCTTTGAATACCCTCTTTTTCAGAACCAAAAGGTCCTGTTGACTCTGCTTGCAAAACCTCTCATAAATCACTCCTACCCCACTATCACCCTAGTCTTAGCATTATCAGCTAATTTGACTCTTAGCGTCCTCATTTGCTCATTTTTCAATCAACAGAACAGCAGAAGTGATCTTTGCATAAAACAAATTGGGTCAGGTCACACTTCCACACAGCACTTTCTATTTTGTTTAAAAGAGAATTTAGACTCCTTACCTGGCCTAAGATAATTCCTCCCCTGCTTGCTTTCCAATTCTACTACGGATAGCTCTTCCCTTGATTAATGTGGTCCTACCATATTGGCCTTTCTGCTTATCCCCCAGATATCTACTCCAGGATCTTTTATCTATTGTTCCCTCTTCAATACATCTCTTCTCTCTGACAGTCCTGGGCTGACATGCTCTTAGAATACATCTATGATCACTCTATTCAAAGTATCCATCTGATTATGCTTTATCATATTCTCCTGATTTCATTTATGCAATACCCCATTACCACTATCTGACATTTCATTGCATGTTCTCCCTTTGTTAATCATCTATCTCCAATGCCCCACTAAAATAAAATTTAGCTCAACAATCTTGTATACCTTATTTAGGACTGCATTCCTAGGTGCTAAGAATGGTGCTTGGCATATTGTAAACACTTAAAAACATTAGTTGTAAATAAACAAATGACAATATAAATGAATTATTAGTTTCAAAATCAAATAAGACTAAAAGGCAAAGATGTTTATGTTGGTGGAAAACTTAAAAGGTTTACATTAAATCCGGATTATCATGCACGTTTATTTCTTTTTCTTCCCTACACACTACTAAGAAGATAGCAAAGGGAAAAGGGAAGTAGCAAGTGAAAGTATTTAATACAAGTTTAGAATAGAGAAATCTGATGGAGAAGTGGTGGCTGACTTAAAGTTTGCATGAGGTGAGCACCAATGAGAATAAGCCAGGTGGGCCCAGCAGAATCTATGAATTCAACATTGGATCAAAAGGTAATAAAAATGGTGGGTTAGAAAGGTCATGAAAATAGAGAAACAGGAAGATTGACTGAAAGTCCCATACAGAGCAGTTGGGCCTCCAGGTTCCCTACTCTTTCCTTTTCCATGAAGCACTCCTTGTTATGCCTTTCAGAAATCCTAAGGTTTACTTCAGCAGAAACCAATCCAGAGAAAGTCTGAACTCAGAAACTTTAAACAACTCACGACTGGGATAAAGGTGAGCTAAGAATGAGGCTTTTCAGACCCTCAGCTCTCTTCCCCATTCTGCTTCTAGAGTATCTTCAGTTAGGATCATATTCTGACTTCGTTCCAAATTCCATCTCCTTTGACAATCTTTTGGAGAAAGAGATTATTCTCTGGAAACATTGAAAAACCCCAGATAAGTGATGTTTATATTGATAGTTAGGGATCCTCCTGTAAAGTTGCCAGGACCCCAGTCTATCATTCAGCTGTAAACTCAAATGTTGATAAGCATTTCCCCGCTCAGTTTCTAATCAGCTTTACAGTCCCTCGTTCTTAAATATAAACACATAGCAAAGATTAACAGATGAATAAAGCAAGTTTCAAAGACAGCTTATGAAGCTTAAGAGCTTAGATGCAATCAGAGATCAAAACAAACTGGAAAATGGCACCTAGAAGAAACAGACACAAACCACAAATAAAAATACTTCCCAAAACACAAACACAAGGTCAGCAAAGTGGCAGATTAGAAAGTTACAGGCTCTACTTACCCCAGAGAGACACTAAGTTAACAGCAATATGTGAAACAGAACACCTCTGTGAAACGCTAGAGACTATTTGCAAAGACAGAGCACCCAGAACATTGTATTCCAGCCAAACAGGTTGGAAAACCTGTGATGTTTGGCATGCTTATTCCTATTCCTCCCCCATATGGTATAGCATGAAGCAAACAGAGGGAAACTTTTCTCCCAGCCCCCAGATTGGGGGTCCTCCCTCAGGATGGAAACAGAAGAGTAGACTATGGATCATAATTCTGGCTTGTCTTCAGTGCAGCCCAAGAGACTGGCTTCTATTTTGCCTGAGTGCTGGTAGGATTGGAACCAGAGTTTAGAAATCATTGAAAATAGAGGTAAGCAGCATGTTAAACCTGCAGTTCCATGGGCAGACACCAAGAGAACAAGAGGTCAGAAAAGATCTGAAAGGTCCTAGAATCCGCGTCTGGGCTGAAAAAGTTCTTCCCCCGAACAAAGACAGTTCATAAAGACTGGGAGAGGTGACTGATTATTTTTAAAATGCCTGAATACTAGTAAAACATTACAAGGCATATGAAGAAGCAGGGAAACTCAGCCCAATCATAAGAAATAAAATAACACTCCAGAAACTGACTCCAAAGAATCACAGATCTATGAGCTCCCTGATAAAATATTTAAAATAACTATTATAGAAATGCTCAATGAGCTAAAAACAAACAAAAACTAACAAACAAAAACATCAACAACACACACACACAGACAAGTAAACAAAATCAGGAAAATGATATACCAATGGAATATCAACAAAGATAAACTATAAAATAGAACTAAAAGGAAACTCTGGAACTGAAAAATAAAATAACTGAATATTTCATTAGAAGGATTCAACAGCAGACTGGATCAGGCAGAAGAAATAATGAATAAACTTGAAGACAGGTCATGGATATAATTGAGTCAGAGGAGCAAAATGAAAAAAAAGGAATGAAGAAAAGCAAAGATATATTAAAAAATTTATAGAACTACCAAGCTTATCAATGTATGCATTATGAGAAGCTCAGAAAGAAGAGAGGCAAAGAAGCGGATAACTTATTTGAAGAAATAGTGGACAGAAACTTCCCAAGTCTGAGGAAAAAAAACAATTGACCTACAAATTTTAAAGAACTCAAACTGGGATAAATTCAAAAAGAATTTATACCAAGACACATTATAATCAGACCTGTTTAAAGTCAAAGACAAAGAGAAAGTCTTGAAAGCATCAAAAGAAAGGTGATTTGTCACTTACAAGGGAGCTGCCATTAGACTATCAGCGACTTTCTCAGCAGAAAGTTTGCAGGCTACAATGAAGCAGGAAAATATAATCAAAGAGCTATAAGAAAAACACTGAAAACACCAAAAATCCAGCAAAACTGTCCTTCAAAAGGAAGGAGAAATTAAGACTGTCCCAGATAAATGAAATCTGAGAGTTCACTATTAGATCTACTGTACACAAAATGCTAAAGTGAATCTTTTAAGTTGAAATAAAAGGATGGTAGAGAGCAACACAAAGCCTTATAAAAATATAATGTTCTCCAGTAAAAGTAAATATGTAAACAAACAAAGTGACTTCTACTGTTGCAGATGTGGTTCTTAGAATTTAAATGTGAAAAATATGAAAAGTAACTTTAAATCTGTGTTCATTGCTATACAATATATAAATATGTAATTTGTTGCAACAGTTATGTAAAGTGAGGAGTAGAGCTACAAAGGAGTGGAGTTTTCATATGTGATTGAAGTTATCAGTTTAAAATAAAATGCTATAACTTTAAAATGTTTTATGTAAGGCCATGCATAGTGGCTCATGCCTGTAATTCCAGCACTTCGGGAGGTTGAGGTGGGCGGATCACCTGAGATCAAGAGTTCAAGACCAGCTAGCTAACATGGTGAAACCCAGTTTCTACTAATAATACAAAAAATTAGCCAAGCGCGGTGGTGCACACCTGTAAACCCAGCTACTCAGGAGGCTGAGGCAAGAGAATAGCTTGAACCTGGGAGGCAGAGGTTGCAGTGAGCCGAGATCGCACCAGTGCACTCCAGCTTAGGCAACAAAAGTGAAACTCCATCTCCAAAAAAAAAAAAAAGTTTTATGTAATTCCAGTGATAACTGAAAAGAAAATATTTTTAGAACATACGCAAAAGGAAATGAGATGATAATCAATGCATATATGTGCAAAAACAACAACAACAAAACACAAAAAACTTCAGTAAAAGAGGGAAAGAACAAAGAAGCTAAAAGACATACAGAAAAAAAATGACAATAGTAAGTCCTTCTCCATTAGTAATTAGTTAAAAGGTAAATGAATTAAATTACCTCATTGAAAGACTTTAATTGACTGAATGGATTAAAAAGAACAGTATCCAAATATATGCAATCTTTAAGAGACTCACTTTTGATCTAAGGACACACATAAGCTAAAAGTAAGAGGATAAAAAAAGATATGCCATGCAATTGGTAACCAAAAGAGAGAGCAGGAGTTGCTATAAAAATATCAGGAAAAACAGGCTTTAAATTAAAATAAAAAAACTTACAAGAGATAAAGAAGAATATTATATGACGAAAAAGGGGTCAATTCACCAAGAAGATATAACAATTATAAGTATTTGTGCAGCAAACCTCAGAGCTCCTAAATATACAAAGCAAATTTTAACAGAATTGAAGGGGACAGACAGCAACACAGTATTAGTAGGAGACTTCAATTCTCCACTTTCAATAATGAATGCAATGAGACAGAAGATGAAAAGGAACACAGACAACTTGAACAAGAGTACAGACCAACAGCACCTGACAGACACATAGAGAACACCTGACAAAAGCAGAAAATATACGTTCTTCTCAAGTACACATGGTACATTCTCCAAGATAGACCACAGGTTGGGCAAAACAAACCTCAACAAATTAAAGATTTAAATCACACAAAGTATCTTATCCTGATTGCAACAGAAAACAACTAGAAATCAATGGTACAAGGAAAATTGGAAAATTCACAGATATGTGGAAAGTAAACAACACAACTTTGAATAGCCAATGAGTCAAAGAAGAAGTCACAAAGGAAATTAGAAAATATCTTAAGACAAATGAATATAAAAACACAAGATATCAAAATTTATGAGATGTAGCAAAAGCACTCTTAAGAGGGAAGTTTATAGCTGTAAATACATATATTAAAAAAGTGAAAAGATCTCCTCTGACTTAACCATTACCTAGTCTATGCATATGATAAAATATGAAAAATATGACCTATACCATATGTACACATATTTCTATCAATAAAACATTTTTTTAAAAGCTAAAAGATCTCACGCTACAACCTAACTTTATACCTCAAGAAACTCGAAAAAGAAAAACAAACGAATAGGGAAAAAAGGGAAATCCTGACAGGTTCAAGAAAGAAAAAATGGCTGCATGAAAAAAATGTGACTAATAAAAATTGTTGAAACTTCTCAGCAGCAACTTTGATTACGGGGCAATACCTTACCAATTCGGAGGAAAAATGGTTCAACTTAGAGTTCCATCCCAAGTTAAGCCATAAATGACCTAGAATTATAAATTTTTTAAACTTAAAAGTCCTTGAGCAATTTTGGGAGAAAAATGGAGACTTAGAAACAAAATGATGAAATATGGGATTTAAGAAATCATGGATCAAATCACTTAGAAATATGAAAAATATCAGGCCCCCAGGTGTGCTTCCAATTTAAGGACCTGCTAGTTCAGATGGGATGTCATAGATGGTTGGTTGTAACTGAGCATTTGGGAAAGTCATTCATGTGTTGCAAAATCTGTGTGGTCAACTGGAGAAAAAAGTAGCAATAGATAAATAGAAAACAAAGACAATGAATAAAAACAAAATGGCCATTATTAACTTGGTTTTGAAAAAAGAAACATATATCACTCTATGGCTCATCAGTGATCCATTTTGACAAAGTTTCAATAATGTAGACCTGGACTTCTCATTTAACCAAAAATTGTGATAACACTATAATGCAGACAAGAAGGAATAGTAGGTAGGAAGTACAATTCTCCAAAAATAAAAAGTCAAGATAATATATGAAATTGGTAAATCAAACAAGAATAGCATAATCATGTTATTTAAGGGATGAAATAAATATCGGAAGAACCAACTAAAAGAATTGAGCAACTGCATCGAGTTGGCTACAGATGGAAAACAAAAATCACTGTTTTGTACTGCATATATTTTAGTAATATTTGGTTTTTTTAAAAAGTGTACAAATATTTTGATGGATAAAAAAACTAACTACTCCCAGCTCCACTAAACACACACTGTCAGACATTAGTCATGAAGTTGACTTAAAAATTCCGAGTTCCTGGCTGGCAGCTTAAATAAGTCCATCGAGTGTAAATAGTAACAGTATGTTGGTTGCAGCATGGACCTCAACTGTGATGATTTTTATGTATGGTTAAAAATGGAACCTGAGAGGTGCCAACATCAGCCAACTTGTCTTTTGAAAGTAACTTTTTTATCGAGCTCTTGAGATTAAAAATGAAAAAGCCTATAAAATTATCTCTCAGTCTGATTTATAGACAATGGTTTATCAAACATTCATCAATGTTAGTATCATGTTATGGAAAAACTCCTCATGCTTTCCTGATAAAGTCATCACCATGTTAGTGAGCTGCCACACAATGTGTAATTGTGGAAAATACAGATTCTGGGCCTCTCCAGGAACGGGAGCAGTTTAGAATCCAATGATATCCCAGGGCAAAGAATACTGAATTAAAGAAGAAGGCATTTTCAACTCGCCTATGAGGAAAACAATAGCAATACTAGAATATGAGGGACAAAGGCAGTTTTTAAACCAAAAGGAAATTCACTTGTAAACAAGCTAGTTCGTAACTAGTTCATAACTAGTCTACCACATCCTGTTCGAATACTGTTAGCAATAGGAAAGGTCCACGATAATGTCAAAAAAATAAAAAGGACAATGATTGACCACTATGAATTATTTAAAGAAATGTATTTAAAATGAACTTGAGATAACACAGAGGGTGTTAGTTAAGAGTTGTGATGAATTTTTATAATCCATGGTCCTAGGAATCCCATAGTTACTATCATAAATAGTAACTTAAATTCTGCCTCTGGCTTCTGATATAGACAGAGAGATACAGATATATAATTTTTTTTGTCATTGCTGTTGTTTGATTTTCCCCTAAATTAATCAAAAGTAGCTCAGCTACACTCATTGCAACACTAGGAACTACTAATATCTAGTGGCAGCAAAACAAAGTTGAGGTAAATTTACTGTCAAAGACAATCTTAAAACTTAAATAATAACCATAGAAACTATTAATTGTGATGAGCTTAAATAACAATCATTCTACAACTCAAGTGAACTCTCAATTTTAATTAAAAGTTCAATTAAAACCTCTCTAAAACCAAGTGGGTCTGGACAAATATATTCACATATAATGAGTCTTTAAAAGGACTCACTAATTTCAAGCACTAGTTGTATTTTCTCTCTTAATATGTTTTCATTTGGAACTCCAAACAACATTTTTTTTAAAAAAGGTCCTGAGCTTAAAGAGAGGGTTAGCAGAAAGTAACAAATCAAGTCCTAAAATAATAGTTAACATTAGGGGTTTGGGATGCATGAACTCATTTAATCCTCACAACAATGTCATGAGGCCAGTTCTATGATTCCCCTCATTTTATAGCAGAGGAAACTAAAGTGCAACCATACAAAGTAACTCATCTCAATGTGACACTTCCTTCTCATGCGCTTTCTGCTGCTAAGACAGGAGACAAAGGTTTCACCTTACACAGTCGTGTTCACATCCATAGCTCTTCTGGATTCTTCCCTCAGTCTTTAATAATGAATCTACCCTGCCTCAGTGACCTGGCAGTTCATGGGTATTTGCTGGTGCTTTTATCTGCCTGTTTGTGTAGCCTCACTCTGTATCTGATTCAGGACTGAAGCCAGGGGATTTATTTACAAAAGAATATTAGGGCAGGCTTACACTCTGGAGCCAGCCTCACCTAGACTGGGCTGCCAGTTCTGCTTTGACCAGATTCTTAAGAATACAAAATAAGAAAAATCCATTTACCAGATTATTTAAAGTGGTAACTAACTTATGCTTTCACAAACAATTGTAACTAAATTCATACTATGTAATGTTTCCATAAGGAGCAAACCCACTTGTAGTACCATAGAGGTGTAGGGAACCTTAGATATTGGTCAATGTCTTCATTTTCTGGATGAAGAATCTGAAGCTCAAGGAAGTTATATGATTTGCCTAAGATCTTAATGCTCCTTCGTGGCAGATTCATAACTCAAACCTAGGTCTCTAATCTCCCATGCAAGTGTTCTCTCTCTTTTTTTTTTTTTTTTTTTTTTTACTTTTAAGAAAGAGCTTAACTGATTATGTTAAAATTTGAAACTAATAAATCATCTAAATGATTGATAACACTGAAGTTAAACACAATGATCTTACCTGTAAGAACCGTACATCACTTTCTGGCAGTCAACTAACAAAAATTTCTGTTCCATTTTTCCATGGAATTTTGCCCCCGTTTTTGAAAGATAATCTTGGCCTTTTACTGTTCGCACTCGAATATTCTAGAATTATATATAAATAAAAAGCAGACATTATGGGTAGGAAAAGAATATTTTGAAAACTAAAACCCATGATATAATCTTAATATAAAAAAATTACTTCAGGTAATTTTTTAAAAACTCCCAAATATTAAATCCTTAAGGAAAATAATCATTTAAAATATACGTTTCAACACAGCTTAAATAGGAGACTTCACTTTACATTTACACAGAATGGCATCAAAAATCACTCAGGCTCTGAGTATAAAAAACCTTTTTGGGTTATAATGCCTTGATCATAAATTAACTAAAATAAAAATTAACCTTTCTTTTAAAAAGTTAAAAGTAATAGAAAATACTACGCAAAATGATTCTGATAAGCAATACATGCTGAACCATAGACGCTTGTGAGTCACTGGTTTCAAAGCCGTGCATGCAAAACTGATGTATTAAATATTAATCAGTAAAAGCACAATATAAAACCCTCATGAAGGCCGGGCACGGCACTCATGCCTGTAATCCCAGCACTTTGAGAGGCCGAGGTGGGTGGATCACGAGGGTCAGGAGTTCAAGACCAGCCTGGCCAAGATGGTGAAACCCCATCTCTACTAAAAATACAAAAAAAAATTAGCCGGGCATGGTGGTGGGCACCTGTAATTCCAGCTACTCGAGAGGCTGAGGCAGGAGAATTGCTTGACCCAGGAGGTGGAGGTAGCAGTGAGCTAAGATTGCACCACTGCACTCCAGTCTGGGAGGCAGAGCAAGACTCCTTCTCAAAAACAAATAAACAAACAAACACACACTCTCATGAAGATGTGCTTTCAGTCACATTCTAAAAAGTACAGGGACCTTTCTGTGATCAGTCATTCCTTAACCTTAAATATGTATACTTTTTTTTCTTTTTAACTTTTATATTCATCTACCTTAATATGCCTTACATTTGACTGAGTTGAAAATGACACACAAATTACTTGAGAAAAAAACACAGAATTCTTTTTTTTTTTTTTTTTTAAATTTATTTATTATTATTATACTTTAAGTTGTAGGGTACATGTGCATAACGTGCAGGTTTGTTACATATGTATACTTGTGCCATGTTGGTGAAAACACAGAATTCTTACCCTGAGACGCTGAACTGAACAACCTTGTTTCTCAGTCATATTTAGAAAATGATTAAAATTGGACTCATCAAGCAGAATGTAAACAGATACTCCTCGAGTTGATGCCTCAACTATTTCTTTGAAAATGTCCACATCTGTAAATATATCCATCACTAAAGCAATGACCTGTTAAAGAAAAGAATATGAAACAATGTTAGATCCTTGATAGAGAAAGATTAAGAAACTGCTTATTTTCAGTAAAGGTCAGATAAAATTTTAAAAAATTAAATGCATAAATGTACAGATGTATAATATATATGTATATACAAATATTCATTTCATTTTCTAAAATGGAAGATAAAACCATATTAAAATAAGCAAATAACTATATGCAAATTTGTAACACTAAGTCATTTTCATATTAGCTTTAATTTAAAGGAAATCTGCATTTCAGTAAGATTTTGAAAAATGGGGGAATCCAAATCATGGATTTCAAGACTGCCCATAAGGTAGACAAAGAGGACAAGGTGGAAACCAGTGTTACTATTTTTCTAAGAGACATTTCCAGGGGAAAGTAGGATTTTTTGAATAGTTGTTAAGAATAAAGGTCTTAGGGGAAGTGAGACAGAGAAAAAACTATTCTAGAAATAGAAATATACCTAGGAAAGGATGAAAGATGGAGAAAGAGTATAAGATGATTTGAAGACCAAAAAATTAAATATACAGTTGTTCCTCAGTTTACTGGGGGAATGGTTCTAGGACCTCTGCATATACCAAAATCTGCACATACTCAAGTAGACAATCAACCCTGAAGAACCCATGTATATGGAAAGCAGGACCTCCATATATGCAAGTTTCATGCCCCTTAAATACTGGGTTATTTTATCAATGTTTAGTTGAAAAAAATCTGCAATAAGTGGATTGAAGCAGTTCACACCCATGCTGTTTAAGGGCCAAATGAACTTGCCTAAAATTGTTTAACAGATAATATAAGCAAAAGAAAAAAAGTGAATTAAAAAGGTGATATAATTGAGAAGGAAAATGCCCTAAAGAACAGGTCCCTAAGATGTAGAGTCTGTGTTGATTGTTGGAATGAAAGTAAAATAATGCTAGAAGAAG
Source organism: Macaca thibetana thibetana (assembly GCF_024542745.1). Lineage (NCBI taxonomy): Eukaryota > Metazoa > Chordata > Mammalia > Primates > Cercopithecidae > Macaca > Macaca thibetana. The sequence goes on along the minus strand of NC_065581.1, from coordinate 55,650,924 downwards.
GGGAAAAATCATTTAAGTGATTGTCCACCTTCCATGTGCCAGGCATATTTATTGAGCACCTACTATGGGCCATGCAAGAAGAACAAAATCCTGCCCTTATGAACCTTACATTTTACTGGGGGAAGACATAAAAAGTAATAAAGATAATACATAAGTCAATTATGTAACAAGCTATAGGTTTTTTGGGGGAAAAAATAGAGCAGAATAGGGGATCATGGGTTCCTGGAAATTCAGGAGGAGTTTGAGGGTTTCAGGGAAGGTCTCTTTGAGAGAGTGTCCTTTGAATAGAATTTAAAGGAAATGACATTTTCCACATTGATATCTTCAGGAAGACTGTTGTAGGCAGAGGAAACCAGCAACTCTGCTCTGGCAATCCAAAAAACAGAAAGGAGATAGCAGGAATGAAATGAGAATGGGAGAGTTATCACAATGTCTTAAAGGCATTAAAAGCCCTTTTTTTTTTTTTTTTTTTTTTTCCTGAATAAGACTGCAAGCTATTAAAGGACTTTGAGTTGAAGTAATAAAATGATCTGGTTATGTTTTGAAAGGATTGTTCTGGCCACTGTGTTAAGAACAGGCTTTAATAAAAGGTAGCAAGGATGGAAAACAGGGAGGCTAGTTAGAACTATTGGGGCAACGGAAGTGGGAGGTGATAGTGTGTAGGACCAGGACGGTAGAGTCAGGGATGAAAAGAGATGGTCAGATACTGGATATCTTTGACTCTAAAGGTCTTGTGGATGGATTGATTATAAGGTATGAGAGAAAAGGGAGAAAAAGTGAGGAAGACCAAGGATCGAACCCTGGGACACTCCAAGTTAAGAAGTCTAATACCAGAAAAATTCCCAGCAAAGCAGATTGAGGAAACAAAGGGCAGGTGGAATCCTGAACACCAATAAAGACAGTGCATTTGTAAGAAGGAAGGTGAACTTGAGAGGTTCCAATCCTACAGCTAGGCCAAGAATAGTTTTAGCGGAGATGGAACAGCAAGAGCCTCAGTGGAAGGCATTTAAGAGAGAATTGGGGCAGACACTAGACATAGAAGATACAGAAAACCACTTTTGTCTAATTTGGCTATAGTAGGAAGCAAAGAAATTGAGCAGTAGGTGGAGGTAGAGCTGAATCAAAAGAAGTTGTACTTTTTATTTTTTAATTGACATAAAATTGCATATAATCATCATGTACAACATGATGTTAAGATAGAGATTCAATCTAGGTGTCTATCAACAGATGCACAAAGAAAATGTGGTGTGTGTGTGTGTGTGTGTGTGTGGGTGGGTATAAATGAATACTATTCGGCCATAAAAAGAATGCAATTATCCTATTTGTTACAATGAACGAACCTGGAGGGCATTATTTTAAGTGAAATAAGGCAGACACAGAAAGACAAATACTGCGTGATCTCACTCATATGTAGAATCTAAAAATATTCTAAGGTGAGAGAAATAACAGTATGTCTTTATGCTAATGAAATGCTACAGTAAAGAGTAAAATTAATAGTGCAAGAGAAGGTGGGAGGTGAGGTGGAGAAGGGGAGAATTTCTGGAACAATGTCTTTTAGTAGACAATAAGGTATACAGTCTAGTGCAAAAGTAAATAAAATAAAGTGAAATGAAATGAAATAAAATAAAATAAAATAAAATAAAACTATAGCACAAAGAGTAAAGACCAGTAACTGATCATCTGTTATATGAAGACAGAGGGCCAAGTATAAAGGTGCAGATGCTCGTGGGGGAGACAGTGTGGCAGTGGTGCTGTAGATGTTCTCTTCTGAGTTCTTTGATTTTCTCAGTGTAGTGGGAAGCAAGGTCTTCAACTTTGAAGATTCTAGAAGACATTTTAAAGATCTGAGGAAAAGGTTACTATGTAGTCATCTAGGAGAGTACAAAATAAAATACACTAAGAAAATATAATATGGTTGCTGGTTAGCTTTAGGGCTCACCAGGTCATAAATTTAATATGGGACCAGTCAATGTGGTTGTAAGTTATTCTTCAACCCTGTTTGGTGGCAAGGCTATAGAAATGGAATAGGCAGAGTTTGATTTAGCCATGGCTGTGGTTCTGCCATGAGTGTATAACAAATTAAAGGAGGGCAAGGAGACTGAAGGTGTATATAATATGGAGTGGCTGAAATGATTGATCATGGGCTTTAAGTTTGATATAGAAAGCAGAAAAGATGTCATGAATGTGAGAGGCAGTGAAATGAGGGTAGGATAAATGAATTTTAGATCCTGCTGGCATTAAATAACATTAGATATTAAAGGATTATTGTTAAAGATTGAATATATATCTTATCTTTAAAATATACATGTTAATATAGTTATAGATGAAAGCATCATGCCTTATATTTACTTCCCGTTATAATGGATGAAAAACATGGCCATGAATGATAATTGTTGAAGCTAGTTGATTGTACACAAGGGCTCCATATACTATTCTTCCTACTTTCAAAACTATTACTAGTATACTCCATATACTATCCTTCCTACTTTCAAAACTTTTTATAACATAAAGTTTAAAATATTGAAAAGACAAGAATATATTTTACTAGCAGTTACTAGAGATGATAAGCCAAAAATAGAAGTAGAGGTGGTAGTCAGATAAATAGTGTTGAAAAGAGTGACACAGACCAGAAAACAAAAATTGTAAAGAAATGAGGGGGAATGGAATGACCTAAAAATAGGCGCATGGCAATATACAGCATAATGTAATGGATACACTGTGAATACGTTAGAAGATGAGCAAAGTTATGGATAATATATGAAATAATTTTTATTTACTCTAATTAGAGTGTTTAAACAAAATTCTGGACCATGCTCAAATTCTATCAGTGATGACATTCTTCAAACTACCTGTGAAACATACTCCAATCAGATTTTCTCTAGAAAGAACAATTGCAATCATTCCAGTAGCTTTTCACAATCTTTTTCTTGTTTGTAAATGGTATGAGGAACCAGATGAAGGGAGAAACTAGTGATAACAATCTCATCCATGTTTGAGAATATTTTTCATAATGTCAAATATACAAAAAGTCTTAAAATTGTACCCCAAATTATTAATTTAATGCATTAGCTATGCATTAAGGAGGGGTGTAATGATATATAGGCATTAAGATTTTTTTAAAGTCCATATTATACATTTATTTTACAAAATAACTTTCAAAAACATATGTCTGGTGCAGTCTGGTACTAATTTTTTTAACCAGAATTTTTTGAATACAGAAACAGTATTGTACAACATGGTATTCTTTAATTAGCATATCTAAAAATTTATTTTTAATTTGCCAGATAGTCTCATGTAACACATTACTTTAGACTTTAGAAGCGAACAAAAACACATTACTAGGATACATAAAGGGTTTTGTTTGCAAAAAGTAATTGAAGTCACTCAGCCAATGGATGTTTCTGTCACACTAAAGGCAGAACAAATGACAGTCTTTCTTGCATGACAAATAATACGCTGGATCAGGATCCAGGAGACTAGATTACCCATCTCTGACAAGCTTATCTGATGTCAACGAAGCCAGGTTGCTTTTCAGGGCTTCTGTTTCTTCGTACTCTCACTTGATGTGTGGAAAAATTACATGAAATCTACAGTAACTTTTAGCTAAGCTGCAAAAGGCAAAATAAAACGTAACTTTTTTTAAAAAAATGATGGGTTACATTTCTGGGAAAGAATAATAATTAGAAATGAGGTATGCCAAATCTGATCTGAAATTATTACATGCTTGGTTAGTTATCAAAATTACACTGTGTTGCACACATGGCCACATGGCTACATGTAATTGAAGAAAAGTTATATGCCTGATTAGTATTAGGCTTTTCAAAAGGTACATCAATCGATTATATTAATACAGAAACCGGTCCTATTAATTGGTATTCATTAAAATACCATGACATTATATAGTTCTTAAATTATTTACTTGCTTCTTCATTAATTCTTGCCATGAATTCACAATTCTTGCATTATAATTTGAAAAGGTAAATAAATAAATGCATTCATCAGAAACATGAGACTTAGAAAACTTTTAGAATGCTATCCCAGGACATTTTTAAGATCTGAGTAAAACTTCACATCTTTTCGTATTAAAGGTTTCTGAGAATCTGACCCAAGGACATTCATCTTCACTCATCTTTCTTACAGTACTAAATTTTCCCGAAGTGACACAGACCCCAGAGGATACCGATGGTATATATTACATATATAGTCAATGAATATTTTGATAAGTTCATATGCATTACAAAATTTAAGGCCATTCAGGAAAGTACATAATCAAGTGTTAAGTAATACACGGGAATGGTAATTCAGAGAAAGAAAAAACAACAATCTATATGTACATGGTTGTAAAGGTGGGTATAGAGTAGAATGAAATAAACAGGCCTTCATGGATAAGCAGTAAATAATATGTAAAATTATTTTTAGCCATCCAAGGTGAAAGGCTAGTACTGCAAAGATACAGAGGCAAAGGTAAAAAAGATGAGGGTTCTAACAAATGTTTATTGAATTAACATAAAGTTAAATACAAAGATCATTATGCTCACAAATAAGGAATATAGTTAGACAGGATTTATACAGATTATGAAAGATTTTGAAAATCTGATTCATTATTACATCTGGTCTGCAGACCAATATAAGTGCTAGAAAAGAGAATATCTAGTCAAAACTGTGTTGGGAAAATGTATCTGATAGTAATATGCATACTGAAAATATCTAAGTTCTACTGAGTCATACAATTGAATAAGATTGTGAAGCCTTCTGTATGATTTTTATTGTAATTTAATAAATGCACCAAATAACCAAAAAGTGTGGTAGAAACCAGTGATAAGAAAAGTGAAAATAAATGTCAGATTTCATAGAAAATATTCATCACAGTGTTGACATTGAAAACTTGCATTTCCTTACAAATATGCTTCACTATTTTCAATATTTTATGTTGAACCCTACATTGCTTTTCCCTTTGAAGTCTATTATAATACAGAGCTATTAGCAATATGCTTTGGTATGACCTAGATACTTAATGAAATATAGGTGTACCTTGGGTTAATGTTCTTTAGTCACACAACTGTCATTATCACCCTCACAACTGAATATTATTCAGACTTCTTTTGTAATTGCCTAAATAGAGACAGGAGGATTTTTTTTTCAACAGAAGAAAAACTCAGAGGGAGATCAAATTAAAAAAAAAAAACAGATTAATGGAGCTCTAGAATAACATTAAAACAAAATTCAACACAACCGAAAAACTTTTAAGAATTCAATAACAGAAATAAAGGGAAATGATCACTTAAGGGACATATATTTCCAAGTCTGTAAACCCTGTCAAAAGCAATCTGCTAAATGATTTCAGAAAAAAAAAAAATGAGGCTGATATAAAGAAGTAGCTTTGGCCCAAATCCTTCTATAGCCTAAGTAAGAGTATCCATTTTGCATGAAATTTATATATAATATACTGTGTGCACTATAGCATTGCTTACTAACTCATGGCTTTATATTATGGATGTATTAATAATTTCTCAGATATTTAAGAATCTATCCTAACTGCTATATCTATATATCTACTGGTTTGGTCTGCCATAAATTAAGTGATTCTGGGAAAGTCACTGAAATGACTTTGAGTCTCACACACCTCTAAATATAACAAACAAATAAACCAGAGAATATCTTGCATGTACCAGGTTCCAAAATTTTATGTTTTCAATAATCATTCATTCACTCCATATTATGATGGATAAAATAATATAAATAGACATAGATTTCAAGCACTACCATAAAAGAGTATTACAGAGTTTCATTTATATATATTAAAACATGAGAACTGAGTCACACTAGACATATTGCTAACATATTATTCAAAACTGATTTATATATTACTAGGGGGATACAAACAAGACTTGATAACTATAATCCTAATTATCTAGACTTTGTAAATAATGAGATCTCAGTAGTTTTTAGTAATTGGATTAAAAGGTACATTGTACATAGCTTGCTTGGTGAAAGCAGGGAACAAATCTAGAGTATTGTAATAAAAGTCAATTGGAAATGTAAAGGGCATGTTTGGGTTCCGTTATGGCAACAGTAATCTATAAAATGAAAGTGTATGGCAACTCAGAAGGGAATTTGTATACATTATTTTCCACATGATTTGCATCATATCATAGAACTGAAAATACTTAATACTACAAAAATAAATCACGTTTTTACCTTTGTCCAATTTAAGGAAATCTTTATATCAGCTCTGTACAAGTACGCAACTTTGATTTTTAAAGTAACTTTTGCTCTAATAAGGAAATCTACAAGGAATTAGGAGGAAAAAGAATGAGGAGTAGGCCTAAAAGAAACTGCAAAGACAAGTCATAGTTTTATTTTTACTGATTTCAACAATTCAATCATCTTTCACGTTCTAACTTCCTCGGTACTTCCTGAAAAGTTACTTTGTTTGAAACTTGGTCTGGTAAGCGTCCCAAGCATGGGCCCTCAAAGCCAAGATGTCGGAGGGTAATTAGTGGTGGAAAAATGAGCTCAAGACCCCTCAGCCTCTCCTATATTAGAATAATCTAGCTCTGTGATCACACAAACAATGCACCTTACAAAGCATAAAAGGAAGCTCTGCAGAGAGTTACACCATTTGAGGGGATGCTGGAAGACAGAGAGGAGGCAATGTCAATGGCAATATTTAGTTCAACCAGAAAACAATTAAAATGCCCCTAACTTTGTGCACAATCTAACTCTCAGTATGTCAGAAGGATGTTGATATGGTTTGACTGTCTCTCCATCCAAATCTCAGCTTGAATTGTAGTTCCCATAATCGCCATGTGTTGTGGGAGGGTCCTGGTGGGAGGTAATTGAATCATGGGGGTGGTTACCTCCAAGCTGTTCTTGTGATAGTGAATGAGTTCTTCCAAGATCTGAAGCTTTTATAAGAGGCTTATTCCCGCTTCACTCTGCACTTCTCCTAGCTGCTGCCACGTGAAGAGGACCTGTTTGCTTTCCCTTCTGCCATGACTGTAAGTTTCCTGAGGCATCTCCAGCTCTGAAGAACTGTGAGTCAATTAAACCTCTTTCCTTTATAAATTACCCAGTCTGGGGTATTTCTTCATAGCAGTGTGAGAATGGACTAACACAGATGTTCTTTAAAAAAAAAGATGTATGCTGTATTACTACAGAGTTAGAAATCCCAGTGTTTTCTGACTTGCTGCTATTGAAGAATCAGGGCCAGTTTTAGTCAAATTCTGACAATATTTGTAAAAATGTAAGGAGAAATATATTTGAAATTAATAATAGACTTGACTAAGAAACTATGAAGCATTCATAATTTCTCTCTCTCTCTCTTTTTTTTTTTTAGATGGAGTTTCGTTCTTGTCACCCAGGCTGGAGTGCAATGGCACGATCTCGGCTCACCACAACCTCCGCCTCCCGGGTTCAAGCGATTCTACTACCTCAGCCTCCCAAGGAGCTGGACTACAGGCGTGCACCACCACACCCGGCTAATTTTTGTAATTTTTTTTTAGTAGAGATGGGGTTTCACCATCTTGGCCAGTCTGGTCTCGAACTCCTGACCTCATGATCCACCTGCCTCAGCCTCCAAAAGTTCTGGGATTACAGGCGTGAGCCACCGTGCCCGGCCAGCATTCATAAGTTTTCAAAGTGTATGTTATAGTATTCTAACACTTCATTACCATAGAATCACTTCATTAGGAATGAGTATTAAAATATAATATTTATATATGACTTTTTTCCTTCATTCTCAATTTTATTATTAAAATTGTCAAACCTACAGAAAAGTTGAAGGAATAATACGAGTATCTATAACTCATCACCAATATTTTTAAATGTTAAAATTTTGCCATATTTAATTTTACAGGTATTTATTAAGTGACATGGGCTCAAAATTCAGAGTAAAAACAGATACATTTGATATGGCTATATTTATTATTATTATTATTATTATTATACTTTAAGTTCTAGGGTACATGTGCATAACATGCAGGTTTGTTACATATGTATACTTGTGCCATGTTGCTGTGCTGCACCCATCAACTCGTCAGCACCCATCAACTCGTCATTTACATCAGGTATAACTCCCAATGCAATCCCTCCCCCCTCCCCTCCCCCGTCCCCATGATATATTTTTTAATGACAGTTAGAGAGAGGGTTTCGGGTGGATTCATAAGGCAACTTGCTAAAACAGAAGAATTTTTTATGAGACTTTTTAAGCCATGCATTTAAAGTAATAAATATTTTTCTACTTAATTTCTTAATAGCTTACTATTAATTTTTCAATTTTGCACTATAACCAAATGTGTAATTGGTCATTTTCACTGGTGCTATTTAAAAGAAAACTTATTATGGAGAAAATGAGTATTATAATAACTGTTATTTTAGATTATTAATTTGAACCAAGAAAAGCTACTCAAAATTCTGACCAAGAAGGTAAAAATTCTGAACAAGAAGGCAAAAATTAGATCATATATTTTTAAATTTTTCTCTAGCTTTTTTTATTTTCACCAATCATGAATATAGGCATGCATTAAAATGAGAAATGATTAAATTATTAATTTAATTATGTAAATAAGACATTGGGAAGGGAATATTTAAAAGTGAAAATTTAAAAAAAAATTATTTTAGAGTTAAGTGAAAACTTTAGTTGTAAATAAAACCTCTGGGTTAGACTAAACCATATCTGATCTTTCTAAACATGTGTTTTGTAATTATTGAGTTAATTAGATCTTTCCATAATTAACCGTACAGCTTGAGAGTACTTACTCTGTTATACCTAGTTTCTAAGGTAGTTATAACTGATATATTTCAGGTATTCAATAAACTTTGGTTGGGATGCAGTGTCTGCATGGCACCTGTTCTCAAAGAGTACACAGTATTGAGAGACTCATTAATAGAACTATAAATCATTATGACATTTGCCATAAAATGTACATAACACAGTAGAATAAACTACTGTAAGGGAATAATTGTTGATGACTAAGAATTATGTGTCATCAGTACCTACAGCCTACAGTGAGTGAGGCATCCCTGTGGATCTTGTTTAATAAGGGAAACGAGACTGTCTTCTAAGAATTAAATGTCAACAAATGAAAGCATTCAAAGTCCCTTAGCAGACAGCAAGGTCTGCAAGATGTAATAATAGCCAGATGAAAGATAGCAACATAACATATAAAAGTCGACATTTCAGTAGAAAAATGTAGAACTTGGTTGGTAAGTCATGCAAATAGAGTCACAGAGACAAATACTGCCCACATTCATCTGTGTACTATACAGAAGAGAGGAGGGGTATCAAAAGGCATGAACTTGATCTTTCTATAATATTGGCTAGGTATATTTGGTTTAATAATGGCATCAGAGCCAGATGCATTTTAAACATCCTATTAGTTCCTCTTGTTCTGATTTTATAGCCTTCAAATATATTGGCACTTAGTATGTATATTGCCACAAAGAGAGACTGAGCCAGTTGGAAAATGCAAATCTGCTAGGATATTGAGCACTTACAATTGGCACTGTAAAATGAAATTAGTTTGTCAGACATCCACGTTCCAAGCTTAGTCAATATGACTTTGTGAATCAGGCTTCTAATTCTTAAGTGTAAGGTTCAGATTCTGGATTTTGGCAAAGTAACTACAGAAAAAAAAAAAAAAAAACATTCCCCCAAGACCTCTTGGTAGGTAGCTTTTTCTCAGTAATGTAATTATCCATGGTCCTGAGATAGCTATTATCTTATTTTCTACTTTAGTGATACAAATGGGTTTCTGTCATGAAAAAAGGAGTGAATGGCACTGCAGGCAGAAAGAGAAAGAGGGAGGAAGGAGTAAAAATTCCTCTGTGTAAGGAAAATTGTAAAATAGTGCATGAAGAGGAGTTTGGGGAATAGGAACAGAAGCTTTAGGAAGGTTGAGCAGCAAAGCAGCACTACAGCAGAAACAGCTAGAGGCCCAGTTTGTTGGGAAATGGAATTCTATTAAGAAAGAGATGGCCATAAAGCTAGGAAGATTGTAATGGTAAATTTGGCCGATTGCAGAGGGAAGTCCTTGAATGCTAGGCTAACTATGGATTCTATAAGGCACAACAGTGAACCATTCATAACTTTATAGTCAAAGAATTACATGATTAAAACAATACCTGAGAAGATTAATGTGTTTGTATACATAGGATGAGTTAGAAATGTGAGTTTCTGCCAGTAGGTAGAGGAGTTAGGGGGTTTCAGTCCTAGTCTAGCACGAGATGCCAACGTGGATGGTGAAAGCAGGAATTAAAGGGTTGGAGGTAAAGTTGTAAAGGATGATGTGACAAGATTCATTGGCTAATTGCTTCTAATGGACAACAGAGAAAGGATAGACAGAAATCTCTAGGGTGTAGAGACCTAAATTACATGGAGAATTATTGCAGCATTATAAGAAAACTTAAAATTCAAAAGTAGTTTTTCATTTTTGTGTATAAAGAAAGTCATCAGACTAAGTCAAAACAATATGATAAAAAGTTGTGTTACTTTTTAATCTACCTACCATTCATCCATCTATCCATCCACACATCCACCCATCTAACTATCTATGCTTTTTTTTTTTTTTTTAAACTATAGAAACTCGGGAATTTTTATGCATAAAAACAGGTGCGTGAACATCAAAAGAATAAAATGGGAAAGAGGTGATTTGCTTGATGATAGAAGATATCAGTGGCAGCACAATGACATGGCGTAAGCACAAGAGAAAAAGTCTGCCTTAGAATTAAGTTATACAAATATGCTAAAACTATAGGGAAGAAGAGAATGGGTCAAAATGAAAAGGCATATTTCGGTGGTGAACGGACATAAAGGAGAAATGGGAACCAGATTAGGCGACTGTCACTTGATGCCATTAACATACCACTCATGATTGGAGGTAAAGTTTTCCTTTGGGTGCAGTCAGTGAGGGTTCAGATTGTGGGCTTGCCAGGAAGTGAAAAAGATCAGAATAGCCGCTCTGAGAAATACAATAAGACTTTATAAGAAATTTTTAAAGGGTTGGCAAAGCTCAGTAAGAGCCCAACTGAGATTCAAAAATGTAAACTTGAAGTGGACATTTTTTACAAATTTTTTAGACATTTTCCAGCAAAGCTCAACAAGCCTGGAGTGAAAGCAAAGGCAGCAGGAAGTGGGTTTGACTCAGGATTAGGGGTTCCTCAGGTTAATAGACAGATGGGTTCTAACACAAATGACCAAACAGCATCCAAAGAGACTGACGGATGGATAAGAAGAATTTGAAGAGACCAGAAATCAGCATAAGAAAAAAATTCAAACTCAGTGGGTTTGATGAAAAGTGACCTCTAGGGTGAGACAGAATTTAAGTGCTAGGTTCAATATATAAATAAATAGGTTATTTTTTATTATGTCATGAAACTTGGCATTTCTAATATGTAACATAAACTTAAGGTTTTGTCCTTTCTAGCAGCAATGTTATGCAGCACATAATTCATGAATAAATTCTAGTTTTTCACAGTACTCTGCTGATGTTAATAGGAACACACCCATTGGTATCTTATGTTTAAAAGACACCTAGAAAACAGAAAATACCCCACCACTATTTACCGAAAAAGGAGAGAGAAACTTATAGATTAAAAGATTACTAAGAGGCATATCAACAAAATGCAACGTGTGGACCAGAGCTTGTTTGGATTTCAACAAAACAACTGTTAAAAGACATTTAGGTAACAATCAGGAAAAGATCAACACTGACTGGATATGTGATAATATTAATGATTATTTTTATTCTTTAGGTTTGATAATTACACATGGGGTATGTTTTCAAAAGCTGTTTTTTAATATAAAAAAAGACAATCACATTGAAACAATTCAGATGAAATTAAAAATATATGATGCATGAAATTTGCTTTAAGATGATTCAGCAAGAGTGGGAGATACGAAGAAAACAAAATTGACTACAAGTTGATAATTACTGAAACTGATTCTTCATATACATATGTTTGAAAACTTCCATAACAAGATGTTAAGTATTCAATGACCTATCTTAGCTTTCACTCCATCTATCTCATTCCTCTTCTCATGTTTTTTTTTTCTATTTTTATCTCTCCTTAACTCGTATATAACATTCTTGCTAAATTTTCCCTTTTTATTTTTGTTCTCATTCTCCCTAAGTCACCTTTCAGTACTTCCTTTTCTTCCACAAGTGTCTGTCTCTGTGTATCTATTTGAATCTGGGATCTGCCATTTTCTACTGGGGTAAACTGAGAGAAGAAAATTATCTCTCATCTATATTTATATATATATATATATCTCATATATATTCTTCACCTATATTTATATATTATCTCTCATCTATATTTATATATAGATCTCATATATATTTCCTCATCTATAAAGTCAAGTAAATACTTCCTGCCCCATGGGATTATTGGGAAAATTGAGATTATGAATACCAAGTTGTTACAGCAGTAGCATATGGTAAGGAAGCACTAAGTAGTGGCTACTATGAATAAAAATGTTGGTGACAATATAACTTGAAGAATAGAAATTGATAGTTCCACACGTAAAGAGAAGATTGGTGAGGTGTTTCACATTTCTCAAGCCATTATTTTTAATTTATGTTGACCTTAACCAAATATTCTTCCAACAATTAACACAAAAAATATGGCAAAACAAAACTTTCTACTCCCATTTTAAGAGGTTGCATTCTTTACTTGGGTGATAATTGTTTCACTTTGATGTCAAGTATAAACAATTAACTAACCTAGCATAAAAAATCAAATATACTGCATAGAAAAAATACAGTCCTATTCATTCTTTAGTAATTTCCATTTTAATAAAAAACTTACATATAAAGCAGTTACATTCAAGTCATAAATTGGTAAAGTAGCAATTTTGTATTTAATATAATATATTCCTACATCTGTACCCAATAGTCAATTTCTATGTACCTAATCTCCTGTTTATTTCACTCCACTATTCCTCATTCTTCTCTTGGATATTTTCACACCAATAGCTTTCGTAAATTATGCATTATGCTTCACTTTCAAGCCTGAAACTTGAAAGACAGCATACCTTTGGTGGTAGAAACACTGGTTCTCAAAGCTAAAGATGTGAGAAATCAATTTTCAGGGGGCCATCAAGCTAAACTGAACAACTTTAGCCATGTTACTTAGAATACTAACTGAATATTCCTCTCACAAATATTTAACAACTAATGATAAATGAAAACAGATAATCTATAAACAGATAAATAATATATAAATATACAGTTCAAATTATAAAACTTAGAAGATTTTTTCAATTGGGCTGTAAGATGTAGAGTTCGTATTTTACTAACAATTTCTATTTTCAAGTTTTCAGGTAATGATTAAGATCTCACTGTCAGAATCTTTTTTTTTTTTTGGCTGGGAAAATTATGAAGTATAATTCACTTCCTTTCCTAAAGCAGGTTCATAAAAAAGAAATTGTCAGTGTTCTGATTTGGAAGGTTGCTTCTGTTTATTACGTATTTTACATCTAAAAACTGACATTTTATTGAAATTGAGATTGCCTATATCAAAAGCTAAAATAACCACATTTACTCCAACCATTTTCATGACCTTAAACCAAATTGTTTTATTTGTGAAATTCAAAAACTTTCATAGCCTTATGTATCACACTTGATTGATATTCTAAATAAATATGTTATTTGAGAAAATAAAATATACTTTATATAAATATATCCTCAAGCAGACAGTTAAGTTACAAACAGAGGGATCATGAAATATAATGATTAAAGAACAAGAAAATGAGACAAAGAGGGCAAAACATAGAAAAACAAGTATAAAAATTATCTTGGAGCAATACATTAAATGTGGTTATTGTACCAAAAATGTAAAATGGCATTTAAAAACTTACTTCAACTTTACATATTTCCAAAGGCTGAATAATTTCATCTTTCATACATAAGGACACAAATAATATTAAAAAGATAAATCTATTGTGATAAGCAACATTCAAATTAGAATTTCAATTTGGGCAAATGAAATATTTTGAGAAAATTTAAATATGCCTATAATTTGGATTTCTTGAGACTTCATTTTCAGAAACAGATTAAATGGCAAGAGAAAATTATATCAGATGACCAATAAAAATCCCAATAGTCACAGCAAAGGAAAAATTATCCAAATTACTAAAATGTGAAGCAGTTCAGCAAAAAAATCTAACCCTTAAGCTGTTATTACTGACTTTACCAAATACAACAAAGCCATATACTAAGAAGGGGCCCAAAGTATTGTGTCATCTGAGAGGAGGGAAGAAAAGTGTTTTGTAAAATATTCTTCTGAATTTATAATTCATGACAGTATGTAACATATTCAATAAAATATTTAATTTTAAAGTAAACTACAATTTGTGAGCATCTAAAACAGGCTCCTAACCTCACTTCCTGAGATAACCTTATCACTAGTGGTCCAATTAAAAGATCTCACTGCTTTTTTAGACTTAATGTCAGACTGCCTTTTTTTTTTTTTTTTCCTTTAACTCAAACTTCCTAAGTAAAGTTAGGGGCATTTCTTTCAATTCTAACATCTGGATTAAAAAACAAAGAAACAAACAAATAGTTGGTAACATTCTATATAAAAAATGTATAAAATATTTTTCTATTACACACACACATACACACACACAAACACACACACACACACACAGGCTGTGTGTCATTCTCTATTCCTCTCATGCTCACTCTCTCTGTACCCCCAGAATAAAAATGATAGAAAACAGACTAAGAAAAGAAAAATAACCATAATTTTACAACCAGGAAAAGTGATTCTTTTCCTTTCATCTTGATATAGGTATATTTTTACAAAGCTGAGATCATCTTATGCATGTGATAATTGTATGTTGCATGTTTATCATTATAGTATATTTTCTTATTACAAACTGTTGTTACATCCCATGTTTGGGGAAAAAAGTTCTTCAAAGCAGTATGAAGAATGTAGTCTGCACACAGAAAGACCAATCATAAATCTGTTGCAGAAGTCCAGAAACGAGAATCTAACTTAATTGGCAAAGGGGATTCTATCATTCAGGGTTCTGGCGGGAATACAAATTTCCCTAAGAGATTTAATGCTGACATTTACGAAAATGAGACATTTATGAAAAGACTATTTACTGAAGTGTGAGCATGGCTAAGGAAACCAGCAAGGAAGACGGAACTCTGGCACTAGAAGAGTGAGGGAGCAAGAGAAAAAACAAGCAAGCAAATAAAGTGAACTCTGCCCCGCTCCAGTGTTCTACTCTCCTGCTGCCACCACCTATTGGGCAACCTTGTCACCGCCAGAAAGGCAGGCAACAAGGAAGCTCCGGCAATGCAGTCCATGGCATCAGCCTCGGAAATTCCCTTTTTGAAAGGGTAGAGAAGATGGAAAAATAGATCTGGTAGGGCGGGGACAGAGAACAGCATGCTCAGGGATGTAGAACAGTGGACTCGGATTTCAGAGATATTTCGAAACTAGATGGCAAATATAAAATCTGACAATTAATTGGATGGTCAGGTACATGAGGAGAATGTATTTCCAGGTTTCTTGTTGGCTAAGTGATCGGTGTTGTCAATGACAGACATCTGGAGATTGATTGTTGGAAAGAATGCATCTGGCTTTGGGTCGCTGAGTTCCAGCCATCTATGAAACAGCCAGGTGGAAACTCATAGTGTGCTGGTTTTCATGGCCTGGGACTCAGGAGACAGCTCCTGGCCTCCAATTTCCAATCTATCTTTCAGATAAACTAGTTAAAAATAATTTATGGAATCATATATAAATTCTTTACAATGATATTCAGTGTCTACCAAAAGTTAACTTTTCTTCTTAGTTTCACACCTTACTGCATCTTCCATGTGTGCTGCTCTGATGGCCATGTACTTTCCCAGTATCATGCTCAAGTGGTCCCTTTCTTCAGAAATCCCTGTCTTTTTTCTCTAAGAAAATTCAACTCATCTTTAAAGGCACAGGTCTCTGCAAGCCTCTTTATAAAGCCTTTGCCAATGCTCTGAGCCTAAATTAACTGCACCCTAATGTATGCTTCTCTACAGTTTAGGTATACGTTCAGTGGAGTGTTTATTTTATTCAGCCTTGTTGCTTACTTATTACTTTCTTGGGGGCGATAAGTTACTTGAGGGTAGGTGTGGACCTAAGTCATTGTTGTATCCGATCCAATTAACTAATATAACTCAATAAAACTAATTATTCATTGTTATTTCTACAAAGCATCAGTACTTTCAAATACTAAACATGCAAATAAATATATTTAATGAACATTTCATTTTTTTTCTTTTGAATTCCTGAAACTTGTAATAATTTTCTAAATGAAGCAATGCCTCGGAAATCTCTCACAGTATTAGGTTGGTGCAGAAGTAACTGCAGTTTCACCATTGAAAGTAATGTCAAGAACCGCAATTACTTTTGCACCAAACTAATAGTTTCATTTGAAATCTACAGCATTCCAAGAGGGAGTTGGATTGGAATATACAGACTGTTATTACTTTGCTTGCTGGTCTTCTGGTTCTAGGTAATATTTTATGCATGAACACCTGTATGAAACAGCTAGAAGACTCCTAAAGGTCACCCGCCATATATTCAAATAAAGTATAACCTGAAATATATTCTAAATGCTACAAGTAATAAATGTAAAAAATATGAATCTTAGTAAGTTTGGAATAATAACACTTGCATTGTGGAAGGTATCGTAACAATCAAATTTCTCAAAACAGCCCTATAAGTTGTGTTAGACAAGTAGTATTATTTCCATTAATACAGACACATGCCAAAGACATCAGCAATAAGAGACTAAATATCATAGAAATGAATTTTATTTAAGATCACAGAGTAGTGATGAAGTTATGACTAGAACTAGTTTTCTTCTACATCAGTACTCTACTATTATACTATATGACTCCAGCCGCCTACCAGAATCAAGGGAAAATGGGTATACCTGAGGGGTTCCAGAACATAGAATCCAAATTGATCACAGATGTATGGTTAATGCTCCATTAACAAGAAGGGTCAAGGAACAGTATGATTCAAAGTTCCATTCCTGAAGTACACCTGTACCCCATGTTCTGGAATCCCGCCTCAAACTACAGGCAATTTCCATGTTACCATCATTTGGGTGAAGCTAGTATTGAATTGTACATTGTCTCCAAGATGAGTTATAGCTGAAGCAAGTGTAGGACAGAATCTTAAGTCAGAGCTTCAATTATAAAAGCACCTAGACCCATTATGGATGATTTTTAATATAAGCATAAATGATATGAGATATAAAAACTATTGCTAGAAATTTGGTAAAACAGTATAGCTACAGGTAGTTATTTGAAAAATCCACCCCATTTTTAATTAGAAATTGTATAATTTCTAATGAAGAGAAATTATAAAATATAATTAATAATTTTTTAATTTAGAAATTAAAAATTATTCAGAATAAACCAGAAATCAGAAAGTGTTCATCTATGCTAAACGCATACAATATTTATAAGACAGATTTCAGAGTGTTTAAAGGAGTTCTTTTCCTTGGTAGTAGAATGATACTTTAGGAATAACTCTCAAAAATGAAAGAACCCTACCTATTCAAAGTTAGAATCTCAACAGTGAAAATACAATCGCTCATGGAAGAAACTGCTTAGTTTCTAATAAAGAAATAGAGGAAAGTAAAAAAGAAAAGGGAATAAGGAGTTTGAGAGTAAACAAAATCACTAAACACAACTTCTATCAGTAATATAGCTATCCTCTACACAGCACCCACCCTGTCAGCAATTGCTAGATTTTTTTTTTTTTTTCCATGAAATCCCAAGAAGGCAGAAATCTCCATTTGGTCAACAAATTAGACAGCAACAGATGCTTTGTTATTTTGAAAGTGTCAAGCCCACTTTTTTTTCATCTTCTAAATTATGGCCAAGAAGAACCTTAAATAAGCAATGGTAATTTTTTATTCCTTAAGTGGACTTTGATTCATTACAGAGGTCTACATCGTATCTGTCTCATGTCATTTCTTTGATAAAAGTCATATGGTAACTTATTCAAACTAAATGTGTTCTCATAATACTTATGACCTTAGGTCTCTTCCCAAGCCAATATAAAAAATGTATTAGGCTTTAGAAATCAAGATTCCTTCACATCTTAATATATTCTCCAAAATTTGGCAACATTACAGTGTTTAACCGGAACCTTGCATGGAACAGAAAAAATTCATACATTGAACAAATACATAAATTAGGTCAACTCTGACCTCTGAGGTGCCTTCAAACTCTGAAATTCTATGACACTGTTTTTAAAAAAAAAATCTTCAAAAAACATTCTCTATGAAAATATCATCAAAACCTCTCTTCTACTTGCTCAGTCTCACCCTGTCAGAAGGCTCCTTATGTTGAAAGCTAATGAGATGTTAAATATAGAAATTGAAAGTAAAGATCAAGTGAGAGCAAAGATAATAAAGAACTGAAGAGATGCAGTGCTAGGTTTCTGAGAATGGTTACTAATGTTACTGAAAAACTTACTCATACTGAATTATTTTTAATTTTTTTTAAATTTTAGCCACATTTAATAAAGCTTTGTGGTTGTTTGGTTATTTTCCACAGTTCCAAACCATTGAGATACGTAAATAAAATAATCTGTGAAAAATTGCATATTCTTAAATACCATTTGATTGAATAAAACAATGATAGGAATAATCTTTAATTAAAAACATAATAAGACTAATGTAGATAATAGCTTTTCTATCCTAAAGAAACAACAAAAGAAGCTGGAATACGTTTCCAGTATCTGTTTTATTTTACAGTTAACTAGTATTCAAGAAAAGGCACAGGCTGATAATGGATGCATAGCACGTGTTAAAAGTAGGCTTTCTCCATATAACTGTAATGAGGCATAAATTTGAAGGTACTGTTCACTCTTAACACATGACAATAATAGAACAAATGGAAATGGGCATTCATAAAACAGAATAGATTTCAATATAATCAGGAAAGAATGTCTAGCCAAAAGGGTTCACAAACATATATTAAACAAAAGAGACTATATAAAACCTGCTGTATCTGTGAATGTATTATTTCAGTATGTTGTTATTTAGTCATATGACTTGGACTTAAATTAATTCTTAGCAACATCCTCTATTGAATCACCATTTTTAAAAACAATCTATTAACTGAGAGAATGGTCGATAACTTGTCTTGCTTTAACTATATACTGTACTTTATTAGATTGAGTTTTCAGTCTAAAAATAATTGTTTTCTTGGCCAGACATGGTGGTTCTTTCTTGTAATCTCAGAACTTTGGGAGGCCGAGGCAGGAGAATCACCTGAGGTCGGGAGTGAGAGACCAGCCTGGCCAACATGGTGAAACCCCGTCTCTACTAAAAATACAAAAATTAGCTGGGCATGGTGGCATGCTCCTGTGATCCCAGCTACTCGGGAGGATGAGGCAGGAGAATCACTTGAACTCGGGAGGCAGGGGTTGCAGTGAGCCAAGATCATGCCATTGTACTCCAGCCTGGGCAATAGAATGAGACTCTGTCTCAAAAATAAATAAATAAACAAACATAAAAATAATAATTGTTTTCTTGATTTAAATTTAGATAAGAAAATCTGATAAAATAGGTACCAAAATACCAACTCAATTCATTTCATGTATGTTAACTATATAGGGTAATCGTCAGATTCTGGCACTTTTATCCACTCTTAATAGTATAAATGACCTAGTTTATATTTAAATTGAACTAGACACTGTAATTTGAGGGCCTTTGAAAATGCCATTTAAATAGAATCTACAGTCTCCATAGAGAGAGAACCAGCTGATCAGTTGAAACAAAGAGTCTTCATTTAGAATATCACTGGTTATTTTAATAAGGTTTTTTTTGTTTGTTTGTTTGTTTTTTTCCCCAATAGTAGGTGCAGTAGAATGACTGCAAAAGAATAGTGTCAGGGAGAACACATATAAACTATTCTGTATAGAATCTTAACCATGAAAAGAAAGAGGAAAAATCATAACATAAATAGGATAAATAGTGGGATTCTGTTCTTCCAATAGAAGAGAAAAACATGTTTACAGAGGGGCAAATGGGGAAAAATAGAAATGGAGAATTCATAATATAAATGAAGCAATTTATATTCCTTATATTATATTCCTTAATACAAAGGAAATTGCTCCCTTTATATTATGATTGTGATCATAAAAGATTATGATCCTATGGCCAAACCTTGATATTTGTTTCAGTTTTATTCAATTTTCTTAATATTATTTATTTTGTTAACATATAAGTTTTAGCTTTTACTAAGTTACATAACCTTTCTAAACTTTTTATTTTCTCAACTGTGTAATTAAGAAAATAGTAAAGACTATTTCACACACACAAAGTTTGAGACAGGAGGAATACATTTTTGAGATCTACTGCACAGCATGTTGACGATAGTTCATAATAATGTATTGTATTCCAAAATGGCCAAGAATAAAAATGTTGAGTTCTGACCACAAAAAACAGGAAAGAATCTGAGGTGAAGGATATGTTAATTAGCTTGATTTATTTACTGCACAATGTATACATATATTAAAACTTCACATTGTACCTGATAAATATATACAAGTATTATTTGTCAATTTTTAAGTTTCAGGTTCAAAATTTAGTCCTTTCAGCACAATCGCACATGTACTGGGAGCTTCGTATTAGGGAGAGAACTGGCTTCCTGAGGATTCCTGCCACCTGGTCAGTAGTAAAGCTAAGACTTTACCACTATGCTATGCTATTCCCAGAACAGCAGGGGCCAACAGTGGTTCCAAACGGCATCACCATCTTATATTTTCTTTGCAGCAAATAAATTCTCTCTGCTGACCCTAGGTTCTTTTCTCCACCTCTTGCTTTTTGAGTAGACAGAGAAGACTATTCCCAGTAGGTGCCCTGCAGCTACTCCTCCTATCCACCTCCTCCAGGTCCTGCCTTAATCACCATTCCTACTACCTCTGCCAATCATTTTACACCTTGCTGAAATGTCCTTCCTTTCTTTACAGATCATTGATCTCCTGTCCTCTCCCTCCTCTTTCTTTCTCTGCTCTCTTATTTCCCTCTAATTGTCTTTTGTCTTTCTTCTTTCCCTGCTCCTCAGAATATATTTTTTCTTTGCTTCTCTTTACTGCTTGCCTTCTCCACAAAGCTGGTAGTATTTGCCACCTACTCCTACCATGCCAACTTTGGCTTGCATTCAGTTCACGAAGCCATGGCCAAATCCTGGCTCTTACCATGTTCTGGCTTCACAGCTCTAGTGCTAATGTCATCCACTAACCTTAGTGTCTGAGTCTCTTAGTCTAATGTCTTACCTGTCAGTCAGAACATCTTTGGTCCACCCATGGAATGAACAGTAATGACTGGTATGGGCAGAGGTGAGGCCATATCCATATGTTTATTTTTTATTAAAAAATGGGCTCTCATTCGCTGACAGGCACTGTGAGAGATATTAAAACAGAGCTGTGGAGTGGGGCAAGGAATGGGAGGTGTGTTTTCCTTAAATTGCCTTAGAAAGTAGGGGGAGGCAATGATCTAGATTAGAAGAATATTTAATCCTTGGACAATAGTACCTCTACATAGAAATGGTAGTACCTGTAGATTCACTCCACAGGTACCTTAGAACTTGTGGAAGATCATGCTACTGGCTGCTTTTGAAGAAATTTTGTTTTCTCAGATGGACTTGATCACTGCCTACATATCAGCATATGTACTGATCATCATTCTCTAGCACCATTAAAAACCTGTGAAGATCAACTACTTTGTAAAATATTTCAGGAGAGAAAGAGTCTTTCATTTATAATTTTTTAAAAACATTGACTCATTACTTAACAACTTAGCAATGAACAATATGTAAACAGACTTTAAACTGTGATTAGTCTGAAGAGCCTTAAAATAAGCAGTAAATTATCCTGGCCAAATGAGAGGGCACAGCAACAATCTAGGATGCAGAGGACAGTTTTCAGCCTAACAAAGGAAGTTTCTCCCAGCCATACTGGATAAGGGTTGATGTGAAATCTTAGTGAGGAGGAGCTGGGAAGTGACATGAGAATCTACTCTGTACATGTGTGGTGCATAAGCATATGGGGCAATGATTCCAATATTTGCCTGAAAAATAAAATGTGAGACTATATAGAAAATGTAAGAGAAAAAAGTACTTTAAAAATCTATTATGCTAGAATAAAATAGTATGTTACTGGCATACAAGAAACAGAGCAGTAGGAAGGTATATAGAAAAAAATAAAGAATGAGTTAAAAAACACATTTGAGTTGATTTTTATGAAGATGATTTTATAGCAGTTAAGACAGGATGAAAAATTCTATTAATGTAGTTAGGAAATAATAAAGATTAATACCCCAAAAGAATAATTATTAAAACCAATATAAGTGGCAAGAAACATATAAAAAGATGCACAAGACCTCAATAACACATGATTGCAAATTAAACTATGATGTTTTGCCTGTCATCTTTGTTAAAAATGGAAGCTGTTGACAACACTCAAAGTTAGCAGGTGGTGTGAGAAATATTCACATGAAGTCTCAATGGTAGTAGAAATGGAGACAATTTTCCTAAATGACAATCTGGCAATGTTCTTTACAGTGAATATGTGACCAAGCCATACTCTTTTTTTTTTTTTTTTTTTTTTTTTTTTGAGACAGAGTCTTGCTCTGTCGCCCAGGCTGGAGTGCAGTAGCCAGATCTCAGCTCACTGTAAGCTTCGCCTCCTGGGTTTATGCCATTCTCCTGCCTCAGCCTCCCGAGTAACTGGGACTACAGGCGTCCGCCACCTCACCTGGCTAGTTTTTTGTATTTTTTAGTAGAGACGGGGTTTCACCGTGTTAGCCAGGATGGTCTCGATCTCCTGACCTCGTGATCCACCCGTCTCAGCCTCCCAAAGTGCTGGGATTACAGGCTTGAGCCACCGCGCCTGGCCCCAAGCCATACTCTTTTGCCATGTCAGTCCAACTCTTTGGACTTATCCTAAAGGAAAAGCATGATTCAAATATACAGAGATGTATATACTTACACGTTCAGCACTACAATCTCTACACTTAGGTTAAGAAACTTAAATGTCCAATAAATAATAAGGCATTCCAATTACAGTACACTTCTATAATGGAAAATAATGATTAAAAAAAGTCAAGTTCAAAGAATGCTGAATACAAACCCACTTACTGAAATATAGAGAAATAAATCCATAGAAACAAATCTATAACTATATGCAAATCGTATGAGGATATTTTTATTATCTTATATATATCTTCTTTTAATACATGAGTATTACCTTAAACATGACTTGTTCTATTTTTTCTGGTTACCAAAATGTACTTGTTTTAAATATTTGTGAAAATAAAGTGAATAAATCTCATCTTACACCTTGTGGGTTCAGTTATTCTGAACAAATCATTTTGTTTTACTCCTAAAAGCTAAAGAACCCTTCAAGATTCTTGTACACAGAGACAGATCAAGTCCAGTAATCAGCACTCTTTGAAAAATTCTGTCTTAATAAGACTTATTTCTGCCTGACTGAGTTACAGGTTATGTGGGGATCACTAATAGAGTACTGGAAATAAAATGAGAACAAACTGACATTTACACAAAAGAAGGGGAGTTATTGCCTGGAACTCTATGGTCCTTTTAATCTTAGGACAAACATAAAAATATGGAAAAATGTAGAAAAATGTCAAAAACAAGGTAACTACAATGATCAATGAGGGCATGTGTAGCCTCCAGAAAAGCAAGCTAATTAGAACTTCCACAAAGACGATGATCATAACAGAGTTGAAGACTGAAATCATGACACTGCACAATTCCTAATAACATAACCCCAGTAAAGAAATTTCATATAGCAGATATTGGACCTATGGAATTTCTACCTGTAGAAGTTGGTAGAGTCAAGACAATGGAAATATGATCCAGAATGAGAGCTGGGCACTGTAGCCCATGGCTGTAATCCCAGCTACTCGGGAGGCTGAGGAGGAAGGATTGCTTGAGGCCAGGAGCTTGAGAAATAATCCAGAATGAGTAAAAATAAATTCATAGTTTATAAATTTGCAAACACCTCTGAAATGGAACTTGAGGGCACTTGGGGACAAAGCTTTACTTTCTAGAGTCAGATCATGGAGCACAATTGCTCTGCTATCTTTAAACATACAGCTTGGTGTCAATGTGAGAAAGAAAACATTGAGATATAGGAAATAATGGTTGACCCAATACACCAATCCCTTCACTATGAGTTAAATGAAATAGAAAATAACTGTGTTGAAAGTGTTTCAGGCAAATGGCAGCAAATTTGCATATTATGAATACAAATAAAGTCATGATTCCTAAGTAAGAGGGACCATGGATGGGAAGACAGCTGACCTGTAAAGGCTTGAAAAAGGAGGAAAAAGAGGGCTTACAGGAAGGAAATATAGTCTTCAAATTAGCTATTTGTCATAAAAATGACACACCTGTCACTAAATAACATCAACCTGTCAGAGTTAAAGTGCTTAATTACCTTAAATTGCTTCTCTATAAATCTGGTTTAAAAAATGATCTGAATGTAAAATACTAAATTTTCCTCAAGGTCATTGCAAGAAAGACCTTAGTGCCTTGACAGCATAACTTCAACCAGCAAATATTGTTTATTTTATTTATGTTGTTTCTTTTATAATGTTATGTTTCAACATTAAAGAACCAAATAAAGGAAACAATGCAATTTTTAATAAGAACCTCTATAAGTTATTGACTTTTTATATCATAGCAATGCTGCATCTCCACATTTTAAAAGCTTCTTTGAGTGAATATGTGATTTGTTACATATTATTTCATGACAGAAAATACTTTAACATAATGGTTTGCAGGGATAAAACTATTTACCTTGTAACAGGCTTTTATCACATTTGCTCAAGAGGATAATACGATACAGTGTTGTTGTTTTTTTAAATTATGAGAAACTTTGTAAACCCGACACAATTTTAGTTACTGATATTCTATATTGATCCAGGAGTTTACCAAATTCCCCTGTCCCACAGGTGTTTAGTCTAAGAACACATGGTAGATGTATTAAGAGGAGTACAACAATTGTCAAGGATAACAGCCTGAAAAGCAGGATCAATATAAATTGTATTCTGAATTATTTGTCATCTGTAACCTTCAGGCTTTCTTGTTTTAGTCTGTTCAAGAGTCCTGGCTTGGCTAGATAAACAAACAGATTCTCAGTTCATTCCACACATCGATAATAGCTTTTGTTGTCAGTAACACAACATTTTTATGGTGTCAAAGAGCAGTCATATTCCAATGGGAAATTTTAAATTTTGACCTATGATTACTCTTTAATGTCTGAATACACAATTAGAGTTGTTTGAATGTTGAGCCCATGTGTGCCTGCTGTTATTTATTGGATATACATGTGGATACAGAGCTTGTAGTTCTGTGCCCACATTTCCCAGCCTTTCTTACTAAGTAGAAGGGGGTGGTCTATCACACTCATCAGTTTTGGCATCTCTCACCTTCTTGTTAAAGGAACTTATTTGAGGCATACCATCATTTAGCTGCAAGCTATAGAGTCAATTCAGCCTTCCTAGGTCAAGCACTGGATTTCCTATGTATATGTGTTATATATATATATATATATATATATATATATATATATATATGTTGTCACTGACACATACTTATTTCTACATCTGGTCTCTCTTTTTTACCCCTGTCAACAACACTTACTTGATTATGAGCAAAGACAGAATCTATGGCACCAAATAACTTCAAAATAAATATGCTTCATTTTGAATATTTAAAAATGAGTTATTTTATTTTTTATATTTTTGAACTATGAAACAGAAATCAGATCAGCTATTAACTTCTTCCTCCAACAGTACTCTCATTTTTTCTGCTTCAATATTCTTCAAGAATAGTACACTCCTGTCAGGCAAAAGCTCACATTACACCTGGTGCTTCCTACTGGGGCCAAAGAAAATGAGCAGTTTGAAAAGGCCCCCCAGAGATCCTGATATGCCGACGTGGGGTGGGATAGGGCCTCCCTCTTCTCTCATCACTCCAACCCACTGAAAGGCAATGATCTAAAAATAGATTGGTTCTTTGTTCTTGATTTCATGTTGTGCCTTGTATTTATATGAAAATACTAAATATTGGAAAGCCCCACCATTAAGGTTATGTGTGCTACAGAAATGATTGTATATCAATAACTTCATGTACATGATTATATTTTGCATAACAAATGTTAATTTTGACAAAAACTTAGCTTTGAAATGTGATACTGTGTTTCGTAATCATCACAATATATATCATAGGATAAATTATTAACTTGTTTCATATATCAGGTTTTCTTTTTGTTTTAATGTGAGTTGTTTCATTTTATTATAATTGAAATACATGCTCTGGATCATTTCATTCCTGGAGCTCAACTTACCTTCAGTCAGAAAAAAAACTGAAAATGAACATTTGAACAGCATTCACTTTGGTATTTCCACTAGCTATTGAAAGAAACACTGACTGCTATGGTAACATCCATGTTTGTGTTTCCCTCGAATTCTTATGTTGAAATCCTAACCTCTAAGGAGATAATATATTAGGAGGTGGAGCCTGTGGGAGGCCTCATGAATGGAATCAGTGCCCTTATAAAGCTGGTACCAGAGAGCTCCCCGTCCCTTCTCTCATGTGGAGACACAGCAACATGCTAGTCATCTAAAAACAGGAAGTGGACCCTCACCAGACACTTAAACCGCCAGTGTTTTGATCTTGGACCTCCAAGACTCCAGAATTGTGAGAAATAAATATCTGCTGTTTAAAAGCTACTCTGTTTATGGCATTATATTACAGCAGTCCTGAACAGATGAAGACACTGACAGAAACAAGTTGAAAGGAACACTGAAGTCATTAGGTATAACAAAAGATAAAATGTGTGTTGTGAATCCATGTGGAGAGTTGCTGCATTTACTACAATGAAAGAATCCTAAATCTCAATGCAAAATTACACATGCTTGTGATTTCTGACATCCTTAGAAATGTTTAGAAAAATCTCGAACCCATTCTCCCATTCAGCCAAGTGTTATATGTAACACTCTTCAAAAATAATAGAGCCTTTTCAATTTCTACTTTATATGACTAACTCTAGATTTCATGACAAATTTAAACTTACTTTTTCTATTTCTCATTTTTATTTAAGAAATATGCTGGGCATTTACTATGAGCTAGAAAATGTTAAATGGGGAAGATAAGTTTCCTATCTCAAGGACTTCAAAGTTTAGTTGGAGCAACAGGCATAAACAAAGATTTGAGTTACTGCCTGATCCAGTGCTACAGAAAATATGCATGACAGCATGGAAGGCAATAATGAACTAACTTGGAAAGTTCAGGAAATGCTTAATAGAAAAGACACTTTAAACCTTACAGAAGAAGTCAAAAGGAACACTGCAAGAGACCACCATCAAGTTAAAAGGTTCCTGAAACAGTCAAAGCAAAAGATCATGCAAGCCTAAAGTATAGCATGTGGCACTGAGAATAGAGAAAACAGAACCAATTTGGTATATACTGGTGATAGAATCAACAGGTCTTGACAAAAATTTGGATGGGGTTAGGGAAAGGTAACAGGAAAGAGCAAAGAGTTAAAAATTAACTTCAATGTTACTATGTTGAATGAGTGGTTAGACGGTAATACCATTATCCTAGTCAGAAGCTATAAATGGTAATAACCAGTTTGGAAGTGGAGTAGAGATAAGGAGTTCAGTTGCGGAAGTAGTACCTAGTCTGGGGTCTATGGAACACTCAGGTAGGGATGTCCAGAAGACGATGTTCATGAACTAGCAATGATGGGCAGCGCTTCATTTATTGTGGCCTTTGTCCCATTTCTCAACAAGTAACAAGTGACCTACAGAGATCAGCTATCTTCATTTCTGAGTCAGTGAACAACGTAGAGTGGGCCCAAACCTGCTTTACACTTGAACAGAGCTAGTGATAAGTCTCCCAGGAAATCCTGTTATTCCTGCACTGCTGTGGGGCTAGCAGGGAATTTCTTTCTGAGCTAGAGACAGGTTGGACGGAGAAGAGTATCAGAAAATAGCAATGGGCAGGTTCAAGTATGTCAGGCACCCGTTGTTTCTCTCAAGCATTAATTCTAAGAGGAAATACAGAGAAAGCTATATTGGATTCTTAGGAAGCCTATTTAAGCCAGCAATTTCCCACCAAAAGGGGAGGAAGAATATATCATTAGCCACCCTAAGAAAGACCTACTGAATAGAGGGGAAAAAAAAAAATGTATTAGTTACATACAACCAAAAAGTATACATGGCATCATATTCTTTCAATTTTCTGAAAATTCTAGTTTAAACATATATAATAATTCAGGTATGTTTCTTATTCATTCGGGTCTTTTCTCTGTCCCCACGTAATTGTTTTACTTGATTATGTTGTAATTATAACACCAAATGTCCTTAAATATTAAGGTTGCTGATGAGAAAGTATATAGTTCAGGCAATATTTCTATTTTATACTTATATAATCCCTATATGCTTGCCAGAAGCATTACTGATGGTGAACTGGCATGTGAGTTGTTTCATTCTTTTTCTTCTAGATATCTTCGTGTTGTTTAAATTTCTTTTTTACTGAATCATTATCTTACCAGTTCAGACAGAAAGACAGAGAGTGACTAGAAATTCCAGAATATAACTCTACCCAATAAGAGATTAAACATTTGGACCAGACTTTGACAACTAATTTAACAGTCAGGTTTCTACGTTGTTTTGCTTTTTTCCAGACATCTGCAGTTTTCAGATGGAAACTGTTATTAGGATTTCTGTCAAAAGTTCTGAAAATAATTTTAGATCCTTACTTCCCTGTATTCTACTTATAGAGAATAAAATGATATATAAGCAAATGTCAGAAATTTTAACCTCATTTAAGGCTTTCCTGTTTGTAACATTTAAACTACTGAGAATACATAATAATGCAATCAAGACTTTCATTATCAGCAAGGAGATTATAAATATTGTTTTAGATTAATCATCGTACCCATGACTGTTTCCCATATGTGATTTCCCCACTGTCCAGGTTTTTTTTTTTTTTTTTTTTTTAAGATCACAACACGGTTTACTGCCATACCAGTGTGGCAGCAGTATTAGCTGGTAAAGCTGTCCCCAGGTTTGCTGTGGGAGTAGCCTAAAGGGTCTCAGAGAGAGGACAAGGGAAGAAATTTGGCAGTGACAATAATATTAACAGTAATGAGGAAAAGGAGGACTCCAGGAAAGGCAATACAGAAACAAATTCTAGCTAAATACTAACAGGATGGTGTCAAATGTATTTTCATAGTATTGTGCATTCTTACTGTTCCAGTATGACCTCTAAGAATCTAGACTTAACTATAATATCCAATTATGTTTAATTTTCAACAAATATAATTGATTTTTGTTAACTTCCTTCCAAAGATTGTGGCTAAAGTTTTCCTGACAGTTTTAGAAATGTGACTTAAGTATAAAATTATTTTTGTTGTTTTCATTCTGTCAACTTTAAATGGAAAATACTACTAAATATAGAATATACTTTCCTGACTTCTCAGAAATACTGTCCAGAACATAATTTAAATTTAGTGTTATTTAAAGATACTCTGAGACATTGACAATTTTAAAGGCTATTGAGAGTGGCAATGGCCATATTCTTTTGCTTTATGGTGCTGTGTTTATGGTATTCTTTTGTACGCTTCTTAACAGTATTTCTCTTGCTTGTTTTCCTTTTAGATGTCAAGCTAACACTTCCTTCTCTTATCAGTGTGGACTGGCCTCTTGTGTTCCAGTTTCATACTTTGATCTGGGTGTGGAAAGAAGATCAGGGAACTTATTCGAATTATGTATAAAACAGGGGTAAATGAACTCTGAGGTAGGACGAGGAGGCCTCTTCTACCAACAAGCTTTTATTTAGCATGTCTGTTTTGGCAGCTCAGTGAATAATTGGTTTATTTCTTGTTTTTTTGCATCATTCTAGATGGATGCTACAATGTAGCCAAATCCAGAAAGGTAGAATGTTAAGATTATGTTTTTGGTATGATCAACTGATGAAGTATTTTATCAATAGTTGTTTTTTTACTTTGTCGTAAACCTATGCCATGTTGCCGGGCACAGTGGCTCAAGCCTGTAATCCCAGTACTTTGGGAGGCCGAGGAGAGGGGATCACAAGGTCAGGAGTTTGAGACCAGCTAGCCAACATGGTGAAACTCCGTCTCTACTAAAAATACAAAAATTAGCTGGACATGGCGACGCACGCCTGTACTCCCAGCTACTCAGGAGGCTGAGGCAGGAGAATCGCTTGAGCCTGGAAGGTGGAGGTTGCAGTGAGCCAAGATCACCCCACTGCACTCTAGCCTGGGTAACAGAGCAAGACTCCATCTCAAAACAAAACAAAACAAAACAAAACAAAACAAACCTATGCCATGTTACTGGTTACTGGTTTCAGAACCCATTTTTCCCTAATTCAGTTGAAGCCCCTCTCAACAAAAACAATCATTATATATAACATACATACTACGTACAATATAAAAACTATAAATGTCAACTTCACATATTTAGTTTCAGAATCTATGATGCTTGATATGTAAATGTGTGTTAAAATTGTGATGTAATAACTGTGTTTGAATAGATATTGCTTGTAGAAGTAATACTGCTTAAAAGATACTGCTTAAAAAGTTTAAAAAGTAGTAAAAGTCAGAAGCAGAAATTGGCACAACTACCTGAGGATATGGAAAAGACACTATATGTCTTATGAAAATAAATGTACAAGTCCCAAGGAAGTATAATAGAATTTTATGCAAGGCTAAAATAATAAAGACTGAGGAGACCTTGAAATGCTATTGAATCTGTTCCAAGACCTTTCCAAGACCATGGCTTTTCTAGGTAAACCAAATTTGTTCTCTTCATACTCAATAGTAATCACTTCTTCAATATCTCTTTGTAATGTTTTTCTCACTGATACAGGTTTTGGATGTTGTTGTTTGGATACAGGTTTGGATGTTGTCCTTTCTGAGTTACAGAATCTATACAATACAGTACTTTTAACACCCCTGGTAATGCATGAGTTAAGACCTAGTCTTTGCAGTCAGAGACTTAGGTGTCAGTCTTGAGAGTCAGTTGCTGACCTTGGTCAAATTACTTAACCTCTTGAAATCTCAGTCTCTATGTGAACAATGGGAAAATAATACCTTACCCACAATGTTTTCAAAGTTCAAGTGAAAGACTCTTTGAGGCATGTGTAGCTTCATACGTAAGACACTGTAAAAGCTAAGTGGTAGAGCTGAGATTCAAAGCCAGGCACTCTAGATCCCGAGTTCATGCTCTCAATCACTGCCCTAAGCTGCCTCACAGTGTCTTTTCAAAAACCACAATATCAGATTTGTCCCTGCTTCTAAGTTTTCTGACCAAAGAAGCCATTTTGTAATTGAATCCTAAATTCTGAGGGCCTGCTACCCTTTCCAATATGTCATCAACTAAACAAAAAAACTTAAGTAGCAGGTTTTGTATTCTTTTCGAGTAAAAATCAAAATGTGTTAAACACCAGATGGTAGAGGCCAAACCCCGTGGAGTTCTATTTCTTAGATTCCCTAAGATGACATATATTCTTAATTAAATCTCTTCAACTATGTTCTCTCAAGTATAAGATACCTGCATAAACTAGATTGTATTTGTGCATTTTGTATGGCATGAGTATGCATTTTCTTAGCAGACATCACACAAATAAGTTACAGAATGCATATTTCCCCAATTTACCTATGAGACTATCATCCTAAACAAAATCAAGGGATTCATCAGAATCCACACAGACCAATGTACCATCTTAC
Organism: Macaca thibetana thibetana; assembly: GCF_024542745.1. Classification (NCBI taxonomy): domain Eukaryota; kingdom Metazoa; phylum Chordata; class Mammalia; order Primates; family Cercopithecidae; genus Macaca; species Macaca thibetana. The sequence goes on along the minus strand of NC_065581.1, from coordinate 55,619,118 downwards.
CAAATTCTGTAAGAAAAAAAAAAAAAAAGTTCCCAGGACATCAGTTTGTAAATTCTTGCCAGATTCATTGCTTCCTGAATTCAGATACAGAACACTTGCAAGAACCACTTAAATCAACGGACACTACAATCCCTGAAGGTCACTGGTACCCATATACAGCATTTATGTGATGAAAGCACAAAAGACACACTTAAATATAAGCTTTGAATGAACTCTTCTCCCTCATCCTTAAGTTAAGCCTCTACAGAAAAATATAAAGAACCAAGTGGAAAGGAACACAGTTTACTTCACGGAATAATGAAGAGTGTTGATCTTTGACCATAATAAAACATACTGACTCGGGTTAAAATAAGGTGAGAAGAAACCAGTGATCTTTTATCACCTATAACACTTCAAGTGATTAGAATGTCAAATCATTTCCAAAATGGACAGAAGTAGAATGGCTAGAGTAATAAATATTGAGACCTCACACATATATACATGTGCACTATAAATTACTCATTGGAGGTTCCTTTCATATTTCTCTGCATATAAATAGTATCAAAGGAAACTCCTTGGCACTAAACTTAAGAAGGTTCTTCTAAAAAAAGAATCACTTCCCCTGTATGTCTATATATATATATATCTATGTTTATCTATCTATACACACATAGATATATATTCATGTGTCTGAATTTGGATTTAGACACTGGCTCTATATATAACTTAATGTAGTAGAATCATAATTCTTTAATTGGTTCAGGTATATTGGACATATAGCATAAACAGAAATATGAAGCTTAAGATGAGGAAGTCATTTAAGAACCACCTGGTGATGATAAACATTTATATCTAGAAATATCCCAAAATATGAAGTATTAAGATACTACACACATAACCAGAATTCTGGCTCATATTTTGAGCTTTTATGTATTTACATGTTTCATTAAACAGTATAGACTTGGAAAAACTTGCCCTAATACACAAAATTATAAAATGTATTAACAAATAACCACAATATGAATGGACTGTGACAAGGAACAGGTTGATGGTATAAATAAAAAATTCTCAGGAGAAATATTATCTTACTAATAGAGACCAGATCTTCTTGAAAATATACTGTATTAGTTATCTATTACTGCATAACAAATTGTTCCCAAAATTTAGTGTCTTACAACAACAAACACTTATAATCTCACAGTTTATGTGGGTGAGGAACCTGAGAGGAGCTTGACTGGATGGTGCCAATTCAGAGTCACTTGTGAATCAAAGCTGCAGTCATCTAAAGTTGACTGGAAAAGGGTATCTGTTTCCAAGATGGTTCATTCACACAGTTGTTGGTGGGAGGACTCAGCTCCTCATCGCAACAGCCTCCATATAAGCTGCTGAGTCACCTCATGACACAGAAGCTGGATTTCCATAGAGGGGGTAATCCAGAAGAAAGCAAGGGGGAATCATGATACCTTCATAACCTATGATTCACGCCATCACTTCTGCTATGTTCTACTCATTAGAAGGGGGTCACTAAGCCCCATCCACACTTAAGAGGGAGACAATTGGCTCCACCTTTTGGAGGGAGGTTTGTTGAAGTGTTGTAAATGTATTTTAAAATTATCACATGTAACATTTAAATTTGGTGTTCAAATATAAATGTAAATATATAATTTATATATTATATATATATAAAATATTAATAGGAGGAGACGGAGAAGAGTATTTTTGGAAGAAAAAAGGGAAAGGAAAGATTCAGAGGCAGCCATAATAAGAATGAGACCATGTCCTTTGCAAGAACAGGGATGGAGAAGGAGGCCGTTATTCTCAGCAAACTAACACAGGAACAGAAAACTAAATACCGCATGTTCTCACTTATAAGTGGGAGCTAAATGATGAGAATACATGGAAACATATACAGGAACAACATACACTGGGGTCTATTGGAGAGTGGAGGGTGGGAGGAGGGAGAGGATCAGGAAAAATAACTGAGTACTAGGCTTAATACCTGGGTGATGAAATGATCTGCACAGCAAACCCGCATGACATGATTTTATGTATATAACAAACCAGCACATGTACCCCTGAACTTAAAATAAAAGTTTTTTAAAAATAAAAAGATTCAGAGGCAGAAAAAAGTAGCATGTTAAATCTAGAAAGGCAGGCTAGGCTGTTGGATGAAGTGAGGGCTTCTGTGGCACTTGCAGAATGCAAAGATACAGAGATTTATATTCAGAAAAGAATCACATGATCAGTGATCATTCAGGCAAATGGCTATAGGAATACTGGAGAAAGCAGAAATGTTCTTTAGCAAGATAATTTAAGGGTACTGTTGTAATTAATTATAAAATAGAGGGCAGAACATGGATGGTAGCAATGGAGAGCATTAAGAGGAGGAAGACATGGCAATTTCCAAGACCCAGTGCCTGTGGCCAGGCATGCTGGCTCATGCCTATAATCCCAGTACTTTGGGAGGCTGAGGTAGGAGGATCACTTGAGTTCAGGAGTTCTAGACTAGCCTGGACAACATAATGAGAACCAAACATTTCTATATTAAAAAAAAAAAGAAAAAAAGAAACAAAACCCAGTGCCTAATGACAAAAGTGAAGCTATACAATGAGAGAAGAATGAATCATTATGTGATTCCAAGATACTGTAGTCTTGGCATCTAAGAATGTGATGATGCCTTTAACAGAGAGAGAGGATGAGAAAAAATTTAGTGCGTTTTCCAAATTTCTAACTACTATTTTGGACATGCTGCATTTGATAGGCCAGTGGGCCACAGGTAAAGACGCTGGACCATCAGCTAGATTACATAGGCTAATGTTCAGAGACAGGTCACATCAGGCTGTAAATAGCAATAGTGCCAAAGTATGAAGGTAGAAAGCAGCAGTAAGTAATAAAATGTAGAGAACAGACCCAAGGTTAAAAGTCTTTAAAACATTCACTTTCAACAGATGGAAAGAGCAAAGAAACTCAAGAAACAACAGTTGAAGAGACAGGAAAAGAACAAAGAGAGAAGGCAAACTACTTACAGAGGAGTGGAAGAGACTAAAGGATATTACAAAGTAGCAGGCATGTCTTGGTCATGTGGACCACAGTAGCCTATGAGACACAGTTTAGGAGAGGAAGGAAAGCAAAATTCAGACTGCAGGGCTAGGAGGAAAGAGAAGTAAGGAAGTAGAGCCCTTTATGGAAACTACTTCTTTCAAATGTATAATGGTTAAAAGGTAGGGAAAAGGAATAATAACCTGAGACACTAGCAGCAGGGAGGCAAGCAACTCACTCCAGAGGACTGTCATGATGGAACACAGAGGAGAAGTAACCATAAATACAAATTAAAGGTATAAAAGTTAAACAGAATCTCAGGAGGCTCAAGATCACAACTTTATTTTTTTCTCTGAAGAAAACAAATTAGAAGAAATGGTAGCTGAGATTAGGCTTTTGAGACTGGGGAAATTTAAAATTCATTCTGAATGTCCCCTATTAAACATCAGGGATTTGTTGAGGGAAGGAGAACAAAAAGGTTCAGTCGAGTTTACAATGTGAATGCATGTGATAAATGTATAAATTTTTAAACTGATCTTATCACTATTTCTTCTCACTGATTACATAAATTGAATGCAGTGATACACAGGTTACAGCAATCTATAGAATTCTTCTATTGTGATTGTGGAAAGTGCTGGGGGAAGATGCGGGGAGGGCAGCGAATGGACTTTTTCTGCTTTTGAAGTTGAGATATTTCACATATGTAACTGATGAGTGCATTCTTTGGGTCACATTTCCTGTACTACTATGTTAAAATAATTGTTTGAACTCTTAATTTCTTTGATCTCACCCTTAAAAATAAAACAATATGGACATACAAGTTAACATGAAACTAAGCTTTGGGAAATCTATAACTTTGAGCTCCAGGAATTTTAGTATTGTGAAACTATGTAAATAAATCCTAAAAAACTCGTTGATTGAATGAGAATTGGTCCAGTTTTACAAAAATAGAAAAAGGCAGCTGACAAGGCAGTCTTTTATTTGGGGAATTAGTTGCAGTTTTTCAACTTGGGTTGTTAAGAATTGAAATAAATTGTGAAAATGTAATTTAGCAAAAGGTTGGTGTACTCGGTTTTCAATAAAGCATTTCTTATTTCAATGTGTCAAATAATTTTGAAAATCAGATTAAATGAACATATACTCAAAAAACTTTTGACATTACATTTTCCAAACCTATGCCTTCTACGATACAATTATTTTCTAGAATAGCTGTAAAGAATATGATGTGATAAAATTCTTGTATTTGGTTTTATTTATGGCTGTTCTTTTGATGTTTTGAATAGATCATGACTATATATATACACACACACACACACACACACACATATATACACACATATATATATTTAAAAGAAGTTGAACATAAATGGTTAAAATATAAAACTTAAAACTATCAAGAGCTTTACTACTAAATTATGTATGTCTGTAGGATATTTATAATCCCATTTAAAAACTACACACCCATAATTAATTTTTTAAGGCTTTAAAGCCATGAGTAGTTAAACTCTGCTGTGTTTCCAATAGAGTTAACCATTTGTAAGTGTGTATCAACAACTTGGAGATCATTCTCTAAGTTTATGAAGAAAATGAAAAGTCTACACATATATTCTCATATGTATACATATACAGTCAGCCCTCTGTATCCATGATTCTGTTTCCAGAAAATATTTAACTAAAAAAAAAATTAAAAAATACAAATTTTTGATATACAATATAGCAATATTTAAACAGCACTTGCTTTGTACTCGGTATTATAACCAATCTAGAGATGATTTAAAGTATTCAGGAAGATGTATGTAGGTAATATGCAAATACCATATCATTTTATATAAGGGCCTTGAATATTCATGGATTTTGGTATCCCAGGTTGGTAGGGGAAAGGGTGTGGGGGTCTTGGAGCCAATACTCTGCAGTAGCATTATTTTAAACGTAGGGATTTATCATATGTAGCTTAAATAGACAACACTTCATTGGGATAATGGTTAAAATCATGTTTCATTATGTGCACTGCATAAATAAATGTTAGGAAAGTAAGACATGGGAAGAAAAAATAAAAGGCAGGATGTTTTTCATCCATTAAAATGTTGGAAATGCTTAAAATAAGAAAATAAAAACAGACAAAAGAAACAGGCTTACAGGTAATGCAGATATTGGTGTTATCAAAAACAGACTCTGACATAATTGTTATTGAAGTATTCAAGACAATAGATGCCAAGAAAGAAAATTTCAACAGAGAACTGAATATACAGACTAATGAGAATTATAGGACTGACAAATGTCAATACCAAAATTAAAACTCAACAGACGGGTTTAATAGTTAATTAGACTCAACTGCAGAGAGGATTAGTGATTGAAAGATATCTATGTAGAAAATACATAAAATGAAGTACAGAGAGAGAAAATTATAAAAAACACAAAAACGAATAAGGGATGGAACATGGTTAAACAAACAAACAAACAAACAAAACAATGTATGCCAGACCTGTAATTAGAATTCCTAGAAGAAGAGAAATAGAAGGTAGAAGCAGTATTTGAAGAGATCATAGCTGACATCTTTCCAAAACAGCAGGAAAACCTTAAGGTACATATTCAAGAAGCTCTATTATGTCAAGGAGAAATAAAAAATTTAAAAAAGTGTTCCCCTAGTTACATCATGTTAAAGCTATTAAAAATGAATGACAAAAGGAAATCCTAAAAAGTAGAGAAAAAATATATACCTTGAAGCAACAATAAAAGTCAGAAGACTTTACAACTGAAACTATGAAAGTCTAAAGATAAAATAACTCAAAGTCACTGAAGTGCTAAATAACAATAATAACAACTTTTATTCCATACCAGGTATAAATTATCTGGAAAAAAAAGAAGGAGAAATAAACAAATTTTTTAAAAATTCCAAGAGGATTCATTGCCAACAGACTGGTACCAAAAGCAATCCTAAAGGGAATTCTTCAGGAAGAAGGAAGATTATCCCAGATGACAGAATCTTAACAAGTATGGAATGAACAGCAACAGCTAGAGTGAATATGTATACCTAACTGAATGAATATCCACAATTTAAAACAATAATAAAAATATCTTGGAAATAAAACATACATTCATGACAACAATGACCAAGATGCAAGAGGCATTAGTAGAATTAAAGTTTTCAAAGGTCCTTGTACTGTCTAGATTGTACTAAGAATACTAAATTCTAATACAGTCTAAAATGTCAAGAATGTAAATTTATTATTATATAAATAACACACAACAAACAAGCTCATAAATGAGGAAACTGAATAATAAAACCTATGTGAATGATCCTACAGAAACAAAACAAAACAAAAGGAATAAAGAACAGATGAGGTGAGTAAAAGAAATCAGTAATTACATGTTATACACTAATTATACCAATTAAAGGACAAAAGGTGGTTAGAGTTAATTTTTTAAAATATAACTATACACGGTTTATAAGGAACATACCATAATTACACAGAGAAAAGTTGAACATATAGGGATGAAAATATATACCATACAATGGATAGTGTGTATGTGTGTGTGTGTACATAGACACGTAAAATATACATACACATTTTATATATACACACATATAAAATACTAATTTTATAAATTTAAATAGTTATGGAATTTCAAATTGAGTAAATTATAAAGAAGTTTTTTAGGAGATAAAGAGAACTGTTTCAAAACAAAATAAATTTCTATGTACCTAAGAAGACTCTCAAAATACTCCTTTTAAAAATAAAATAATTACAATTAGTAATAACCAGGTACATAATTGATAAAACAAGCAATAAGACAAACAAACAAAAAAACCAAAGTGAAAATAGGGAGGACTATACAGGAACTAAAACTTAACCTAAGGAACAGAAGACTTCACCTAACAGCTATCGAATACATAATACAGTCGTCCCTCGGAAAACACAGGGGATTGGTTCCAGGACTTCTGTGTGTTCCAAACTCTGTGCATTCTCAAGTCCTGCAGTCAATCCTGCAGAACCAGCATCAGGAAAAGTCAGCCCTCAACAGATGCGAGTTTCGCACCCCAAGAATACTGTCAAGAATACCCTATTTTTAATCTGCATTTGGTTATTGATGCAGAACCCTTGGAAAAGGAGACCTACTGTATTTGTTGAATAAAATCTACATATAAATGGACGCATGAGGTTGAAAGTCATGCTGTTCAAGGGTTAACTGTGTTTTTCAAATTCTCAAACATTTACCAAAATGCAACACAAGCTGAATCATAAAACATACTTTAAATATTGTCAAAGTACATAAGTCATATAGAGTAAATTATCTGATCACAGTATAATTCAAATAAAACTCAACGACAAAAAGATAAAAATTCAAAACGATTTGGAAATTTAACAAACACTTCTGAATAATCCAGCAACCAAAGGATCAATTAAAATTGAAACTAAAATATAGTTTAAGTAATGATAAGGCAAATATAAATATTTAATCTCATAAGATAAATCTAAAGCTATATTTAAAGAAAAAATTATTTTCCAATTCATATATTACAAACTAAAACACTGAAAATTAATAGTCCAAGTATTTAAGAATCCTGGAAAAATAAAACAACTTAAAATAGAAAAAAGAAAAAGGGAATAATGAGATCAGAAATCAGTAACATAAAAAAATCAACACACTAAATTTGAAAAAGAAAATCAAGAAACTAGTCATGAAAAAGAACACACCTCCAATATGAAGGATGAAAAGATAACATCATCACAAATCCAACAGTCATTAATACAATGAGGAGATATTATAAATAATTTTATGCCAATACATAAGAAAAACTCAGGTGTTCCTGTAAAAAATATAACTTAAAAACAGTAAAAACAAAACAAATACAAGAAAAAAATAGAAAATCTGAATGGCCTTAGACCTACTGAAGAAATTAAACCCAGAATTAAAATTAGACTCATAAAAAAGACTTTAAGCACAAATAACTTCACTGGCAAATCTTTCCTAATATTCAAGGTTGAAATCTTACACAAACTCTTCCAGAGAACTGGGAAAACAAAAAACACAAAAACATCATTATGAGGGCGGCATAACCTTGATACTAAAAACTGGTGACTACAATTATAAGAAATGAAAACTACAAGCCAGTATTTCTTCTGAACATAAACACAAAATGCATAAATAAAATACCAGCAAATATAATCTAGCTTTATAAAAATAAAATATCACAACTAATTCAAATGAATTCCAGGATTGCACTGGTGATATATTTCTAGAAAATCAATTAACATAGTTTAAGATATTACCAGAATAAAGGAGAAAAATCATATGACATGATAAAATGACAAAAACTTTTTAGGAATAGAACTTCCTAAATATGATAGTTTCTTTTTTTAAAAAAATTTTACAGCAAGTATTGTTTACATTTAACATTATGTTAAACATTGCAATGGAACACCTACCCAATGTACTAAGGCATTCAAAAGATTTTAAAGTTATATGGGTTGGAAAAGAGAAAAATAAAACTACCATTATTTACAGATAATATATCTAGAAAATCCAAAATAATATATAAACTATTAGAATTAATAAATGTATTAATCCAGTCACTGGACTCAATGTCAATATACAAAAAATCCATTTCCATATTAGTAAAAAAGAAAAAAATTAAAACAAACAAATTAAAATATTTCCAACAGGATGAAACATAACAAATAATGAGGAATAAATCAAACAAATGGTATGTGAGATCTATGCACAGAAAACAACAAAATTGTACAGAACGAAATTAAGCATAACTTGATAGAGGAATAGACCTTGCTCCTGGATTAGAAGACCCAATATTGTAAAGTTCAAGTCTACTCAAACTGTTCTATAAATGCAATGAAATCCCAATAAAAATCCCAACATTTTTTTTTTTTGGAAAGTTGACGAGATGATTCTAAAATTCCTACAGAAAAGCGGAAGATTTAGAGTAGCCAAGGCAATACTGAAAAAAGAACAGTACTAGAGGACTCACTACCAAAGGGAGAGGTTTACAAGTAATAACCAAGACACTGTGGTCTTGGCACAGCAATGATAAATAAACCAATGGAATTAGAATAGAGTCCAGAAATATACCCACATACAAGTGGTCACTTGAGTTATGACACAGCAGTAACTGCATATTCATATGGAAATCAAAATGGACCCTGAGCTCACATCATATGAAAGACAAAAATAAAACGTCTAGAGGTCAATTAAGGTGAACATCTTCTTGATCTTGGGGAAGGCAAATATTTTTTTTTTTTTTTTTTCTTTTTTTTCTTGAGACAGAGTCTCACTCTGTTACACAGGCTGAAGTGCAATGGCGCAGTCTCGGCTCACTATAACGTCCGCCCTCCAGGTTCAAGCAATTCTCATGATTCAGCCTCCCAAGTAGCTGGGATCACAGGCATGCGCCACACATCCAGGTAATTTTCTTTTTGTCTTTTTTTTTTTTTTTTTTTTTTTTAGACAGAGTCTTGCTCTGTCACCAGGCTGGAGTGCAGTGGCGCGATCTCGGCTCATTGCAACCTCTGCCTCCCGGATTTAAGCAATTCTCCTGCCTCAGCCTCCCGAGTAGCTGGGACAGAAGGCACACACCACCACGCCCGGCTAATTTTTGTATTTTTAGTAGAGACGGCGTTTCACCATGTTGGCCAGAATGGTCTCGAGCTCTGGACCTTGTGATCCACCTGCCTTGGCCTCCCACAGTGCTGGGATTAAAGGCATGAGCCACCATGCCCGGACTTTATTGCCTTTTTAGTAGAGACAGGGTTTCCCTATATTGGCCAGGCTGGTCTTGAACTCCTGGCCTCAAGTGATCTGCCCGCCTCAGCCTCCCAAAGTCCTGGGATTACAGGCATGCGCCACTGCACTCGGCTGCAAATATTTCTTTGATAGAACACAAAAATAGCTAACCTTAAAATAAAATATTAAAACATTGGGCTACATTGAAATTAAGAACTATAAATTAAGAACGCCTGTTAATAAAAAAAAAAAAAATACCATTATCAGAGTGAACAACTAAGCTATAGAAAATATTTGCAACATGTGTCTGACAAATAATTCATATACAGCATAAAAAAATTATTGCAAATAAATTTAAAAAGAAAAATAACCTAGTTTTTAAAAATCGGCCAGGTGTGGTGGCTCAGGCCTGTAATCCCGGCACTTTGGGAGGCCAAGGCGGGTGGATCACCTGAGGTCAGGAGTTGGAGACCAGCCTGACCAACATGGAGAAACCCCGTCTCCACTAAAAATACAAAAAATTAGCTGGGCGTTGTGGTGCATACCTGTAATCCCAGCTACTCGGGAGGTTGAGGCAGCAGAATCACTTGAACTTGGGAGGCGGAGGTTGCAGTGAGCCAAGATTTCCCCATTGCACTCCAGCCTGGGCAACAAGAGCGAAACTCCGTCTCAAAAAAAAAAAAAAAAAAAAAATTTTTAATCACTAAAAAATCATGGGTCCTATGACAAAATGGAGAATATATCTCATATTACAGAACAAGTATAATGTGACAATAATGGCCGGGCACGGTGGTTCACGCCTGTAATCCCAGCACTTTGGGAGGCCAAGGCGGGCAGATCACGAGGTCAGGAGATGGAGACGATCCCGGCTAAAACGGTGAAACAAGTCTCTACTAAAAATATGAAAAACAAAAAAATTAGCTGGGCGTGGTGGTGAGTGCCTCTAGTCCCAGCTGAGACAGGAGAATGGCGTGAACCTGGGAGGCAGAGCTTGCAGTGAGCTGAGATCGTGCCACTGCACTCCAGCCTGGGCGACAGAGCGAGACTCCATCTCAAAAAATAAATAAATAATAAAAAAATAAAGTGACAATAATACAGAGGATGACTAACTGAAGTCTGTAAGGGAATCAAACAAAGCTTTCCCAAACAAGTATAATTTAACGTGGATTTTAAAAGATGAATTGGAGGCAAAAAGTTGGGAAAGAATGCTCCAAATATGTGAATAATCATGAACAAAAGCTGGAAGGAATACTTCTACAGTGGAAGACCCAGAGCAGGCCCAGTAGCACTGGAGTGGAAGTGACTGAGGGAGGCATAAGATAAAGCACAAAGCCTCATCATATACTCCATGCTTATGAGTTGGAGTCCATGTGGCAGATAACCAGGAATCAAACGCAATAATACTAGAACTAGATACTATCCAGTAATACTAATACTAGAAAGCATGGTTGTGAATGTTCAGTTGGTTTGCATGGAGCCTGCCTGGAGTGGTGTATATCAGAGGTAATACACCATAATGGTTAAAAGCCCAAGCAGGCTCTGTCTGAGCCCACGACCCAGGCTCAAATACCAGACCTGTAATTTTCTACTTCTGAAGCCTAGAAAAAAATTATTTAACTTTTTTATTCCTTACCTCTAAAAAAAAAAGGGGGCAATAAAGGTATCTATGTTAGAGAACTGTTGTGAAGATAAATGTGTTAATACATTAGTACATATAAAGTGCTTCAAACACTCCCTGGCACATAGCATTAAACATTAGCTATTACTGATGTCATTAATAAATGTATTTCTCCTTCCCACTAGAGAAGCAATACGATACAATAATCTTAGAATAGAAGCCCAAATGCCTGAGTGCTGTCAGTCCTTATGGTCACCAAATGGGTGACTTTGGACTTTCTCAATTTCTCATTGCCCAATTGTAAAAAGACTACATGATCACAAACCTCAGATTTTTTTTTTTTTTTTTCAGTAACTGCTCCAGAATTCAGCAGGTTGAAATATGACTACTATGACTCAGGTCTTTTCTATGATTATAGATTTTTTTCAGCAGCATATATTGGATTGATATTTAGCCAAATGACAATGTTTTCCCTTTCATGTTTATTTATTGCCTGTGTTTGAGTTCAAGGAAGAAAAAAATCAAAATGTGATTATTAATATGAAATTAATATAGCCCAAAGGAAAGTTCTCATTTTCAAAAGAAAATGTACATTTACCAATTTTTCTTACTGATGATTACACAAAAACAGTTATGAGGCTTTCTTCATTTCTGAAGGAATATTACCATGAGACTCTCACCATATCAGCACTGGTATGCCAATGGGTAGAGGGATGAGTAAGAAATGGGTGGAGGTGGCAGTAATGAAGGAATATATTATCACTAATATTATTTACAGTTGTCAGCACATGCTCTCAAAAGCAGACTGTCATCTAGTCAATCTTACTGTTTTTAAATTCCGTGGGAGACACAGCAGCTCCCACTGCCCCCTATTTTATTATGCCATTGCATTTCAGCATAAGAAATCAATTATTTTATTGTAAGAAAAATCCTAAGTGAAAAAAGACAGGAGGCAATTTTAAAAATATTACAAAATATATGATCTCAAATATAACACATATGAATCTTCTATTTCAGGGATTTATATAAGATATCAAAATACATACACATACACTTATGTATACATGTATTTCTCTATTTATTTAATCAGTAAGAAAATTTCTAACATTAGTAGCAGTGATTATCTCTACTGGGAGATTACGATTGCCTTTTCTTAACCCTTTCTAGAATTTTTCCATATTGCCTATAAGGAATATATGCACCCCAATAATAAAAAATAAACCTTCAACTGGGCACAGTGACTCACACCTTTAATCCCAGCACTTTGGGAGGCCGAGGCGGACGGATCATGAGGTCAGGAGTTTGAGACCAGCCTGACCAACATGGTGAAACCCCATCTCTACTAAAAATACAAAAATTAGCAAGGTATGGTGGCACGCGCCTGTAATCCCAGCTTCTCAGGAGGTTGAGGCAGGAAAATTGCTTGAACCTGGGAGGCAGAGGTTGCAGTGAGCTGAGATCATGCCACTGCACTCCAGGCTGGGCAACAAAGCGAGACTCCTTCTCAGAAAAAAAAAAAAAAGACACGTTCTATATATACATTTGTTGCACTAGTGAAACACATTTGCTAATAAATATTTTGGAGGTATTTTATCTGTATCATATTTTTGCTACTTTAAAATTTCAATAATTGTCTGTATAATCCTGATACTTAAAGAGTAAATAGGTGGGAAAAAATCCAGACCCTATATAATACATAGCTCATTCGGGTAATGCCCATAAACACACATGATTTTACCTATATATTTCCAATGAATCTTTTACCATATCCCTCAAATATCAGACTTTAAATCACTTGAAGTGGGTTATTCCCCCCATCCATATGAATTAGCAGAGTGCCTTGCACATAGCTGGGACTCAATAAGCATATGTAGACTTAAACCGTATGTAGATAGTTAAAACTTTTTTGTACAGAAATACATTTTATTACCTTAAAATCAGATAATTAAGACATCTTAAAAATAGCTTTAAAACAAAAAAAAAAAAGGCACTTTCCTTAAGATACAGAATTAAGTAGTTATATTTACATTCTATTCTAGTAGGAAATTGAAGATATATTTTCCCCTTGAAAAGACATTTTGTTTGCTATTGAACATCAGCTTCAGCTTGTTGCTGACCATTATCCCAATGCCTGTTACAACCTGTCTTATATTCTTCTCTATGTGTTAACTAACCAAAACGCAATATTAATATGTCCAAAATCAGATTTAACAACATTACTGTCACTAAAAAACATCTCATGACTTTCCACTATTCACTTTCACAAGGTTTGATCAAAGGGCTTTCACAATTTGGCCTTAATCAACCTCTCTCAACAACTCTGCCTTCCTTTTTTTCCACCCTACTCTACTTCTCTTACACTCCCCCATTGTCTGAAAATGCCCAGCTCTCCACCATTCGTCTCCTACTTATCAAAACTATCCATCCAAATAGCCTGTTTAAAAAAAGGGACCTCCTACGTGACCCCTTCCCAGTTTCTCCTTCTGTGTCTTCCACTCACCTGACCCAGCAAAAGGAATTGCGAAATAATTGCCTGTAAAAATTTGTTTGAAAAGACTATATGTTGGGAGGTTCTGCTTCCCAGCAGGGTAGATAATCTCCTGTTTTATTAGGTCCTGGGACAGCATCTAATCAGTCATGTTCTTATCTCATACTCTCTATTTACCTACTCCTTTGCATCTGAATCTTATCCAAGTTACTTACAACTAGGTCATCCGGGTCAGGACTATTCTCCAAGTCAGTCACTATTTGGGTTCCAATGTGAAACCTCATCTAGAGATACTTAGCCATGTGTGTCGCCAGATGTCAGTGGCTGGGGTTACGGATCAACCATCCAAAGGCCATGGTGAAGTGGTAACTTAAAAGTCTCCTTAACTCACTCTCTATGCCTGCTTCCTGCTCACAACTTTGGGACCTCTGACATCAACCTCAAATGACAATGCCATCACTCCAACTGCTCAGGCAAAAAATGTTGAAGCCCTCTTGCATTGTTCAACCTATTTCACATCCCATGTTTCACTACCTTCAAAATATACCTAAAAACTAGCCATTGCTGCCACCATCTGACCATCTAAGATACCATCATCCCACACCTGAATTATTTTAGTAATATCTGATATGCTCATTCTTAGTCCCCTACAGTCAATTTTCAATATTACAGCCAGAAGTATCCTGTTAAAATATAGCCGGTTTAAAACTGATGTCTCTCTTTTGCTCACAATTGTCCTGTAGATTCCTAACTTACAGGAATCATTCCTTAAAATGGCCAGTGGGATCCCCAAGATCTACCCTCCATGTTTCCTCTCTGACTCATCTTCTACTCCTCTCCTCTTTGCTGTCAGGTCCAATAACTGGCTTCTGCTCTTCTTCTAAAAAACAAGAAAGCTTCCCCTATGTCTCCTGTGTTCTGTGCACAAATATATGCATGGCTTATTCCTTCTTTACTCAAATCTTGGCTCAAATGTCACTTTGTTAAGGCCTGCTCCAAGCACCCTATTTAAAATTGCAAGCTACCTTCCACCACCACTAGTAGCTCCCTTTACTCAAAAATATTTGTGTTTTGCTTCTTCCTGCTAGCACTCCTTATTTATTAGTTGATTATTCCCATTTGTAGGTAAACTTCATTCAAGGGCAGGCAGGGTTTCTTTGGTACTTTATTCACCTATGTATTCTCAGAACTTAGAATAGTATCTGATACATCACTGGCACTAAAAAATAATTGCTAAATGAATAAATGGCCTGCAATACCTTTAACCTATAAGGCTGGCCAAAGACTTGCTGATTTCCCTCATAACTGAACCCAGCAGAGGCCAAAGGACAACTTCACTAACTGATTTTCCTTTTCTTCCTGCTTCAAATTTACCTTATATTTGAACTCAGAAACGCATTTCCTTTCAGTGTCTCCTGGCCTGGTCTGCACTCTAGGTACTATCACCTTATCTGCTTATCATAAACTTTTGTCAGCTCCAAGTGAGTTACTTCTGACTTCTAATAACAACCACGCGATACTTTTTACCTGACACATTTAGAAATCAACGCTTCCACATCTACACCCACTGATCTCAATCTTAGACCCTCTCAACCAGGTCTTCAAAGACCTCTGATTAGGAACATGTAATCATTACCACTTTCAGGTTATGATCATTTTGGTTTCATTCTGCGTCATTACCACTGACCAACCTATCACATGAACCCAGCATTTTTCATCAGAAAACTGTGGATGATAAAAGGACACATTTCACAAGGTTGCTATGAAGGTCAACTTAAGATAATGCATGCAGAGTGCTTAGCGCAGAGCCTAACATGTCAGTGCTCAATACATGTTACCTGATACTGTTACTAAATTACATAATATAAATTCATTACTCAAAATCAGATGTGAGTTCCAGTCCTTAGGATAAAAGCCACCCAATTTTTTCAAGATAATTTGAAGAGTGACTAGTTAAAGATATCAATAATTGATACAAAAAGGTATGCCACATGATGGATCTGTAGCAACTATAAGAGAGCAGGCAGAATCCTTAAAATGCAAAATGTCAGTGTGTCAAAATGTCAGCTCTCATCACCTCAAAAAGGCTCCCATGTCAAACCTTCATGACTTTTTTACATCTCATTGAGAGGACAGACAAGTAAAGTAATATCCCCTTATTTTCATGAAACTTAACTTTTGATATGATGCCTCAATGTGTACCTAAGGTCCTAAGCTTATCACCTCTATAACAAATGCCTAAAGAATGCCTTAAGTCGGGTCAAGTTATCGCTTCTTCCATGTTCCTTTCATTCCCTATTTGAATACCACCTGCCCTTTCTCCTTTGCAGAGTTATTTTTGTGGCTTAGCCCTGAAGGCACTTGAGTGTGTAAAACTGCTAATTTCTACCCATCTGGAATTTAGGTGTTTAGGCATTAGGAACGCTCAGTATTTTATGATAAGGTTTTATGATGACAATTAACTTTGCCATTCCAACAAACTACTAAAGGTGTATCATCAGAAAATATTACATATTTCATATAAGTAACTGTTTGGTTTTTATTTTAAACCAGAGACAGAAGAAAAGAATGAGTAAATACAAACAATCACAAAAAATAAATATTCTACTTCAGAGATCCCCAAATATATAGAACTACATTCTGTACTGTAGTCAGTAACACTACCTCAAAGCTCAGAGGACTAAACACGCCATGTGCAGTCCTTACAAAAATTGTTTCTCACAGCTTATTTTACATTAAAAAAGAGAGAGAATTTAAAAGTATTAAAAAGTAATAGCTGAGTAAAGAAAATAGTCTCAAAAACATTTCTCGTAATCAGATAAATTATATGTGCTCCGGCAGGGTGCGGTGGCTCATGCCTGTAATTCGAGCAATTTGGGAGGCTGAGGCGGGTGGATCACCTGAGGTCAGGAGACCAGCCTGGCCAACGTGGCGAAACCCTGTCTCTACTGAAAATACAAAAATGAGTCGGACATGGTGATGGGTGCCTATAATCCCAGATACTCGGGAGGCTGAGGCAGGAGAATCGCTTGAACCTGGGGGGACAGAGGTTGCAGTGAGCCAAGATCGCGATATTTTACTCCAGCCTGGGCAAAAGAGCAAAACTCTTGTCTCAAAAAAAAAAAAAAAAAAAAAAAAAAAAAAAAAAAATTATATATATATATATATATATATATATATATGCACTCCTAAATAACTCGCATTTTAAATTATTTCTTTCCAACTATTAATAGAGGTATAGGTTAGTATTAGCAACACAAAGACTCTGATAAACTTACTGACACCCATAAGTAACTGTATTTTTTCTTTTTAAAGCCAAAGTCTTTTCTCAGTTGTCAATTTTTAAATGAAAGTCTCTTAAAAATACAAGTCACTGATGATCCTTAGACTTTACCTGATAATACACAACAGAGTAAAACATCTGAAATTCCTAAGTTACTGATGGCTTTGGTGTGCAACCAAGTTGGAACTCTCATATAACAATTTCATTTTCATCTTTTCATACTTTTTTAATTTTTTGCTTCAACCACCATAAAATAGACATGGAATGTGTTGTCTCTGTATAGCACCAGGAGCTTGTTAAAGGCACAGTACTGCCATACAGACACAGCAATAGTTGGCAGGATGAAGTCAGTGCAATTTTAACCAGATCTCTTTTTCTTTCTCTCTCCCTCCCTCCTTTCCTGTCTCTTTCCCACCTTCTTTTCTCTCCCTTTCTTCCACCTTCCCTCTTCCCTCTCTTTCCCTCCATCTCTTCTTCCCTCTCTCTCCCTCCTTCTCCCCTCATGCCCTCTCTCTCACACATACACACTCAAACATAAATATATATTAACATGTCATACATTTTATTCACAGAAGAAATGTTCAACTTAATGTCCCAGGATAGTAACGTCACTAAATTTAACTAAGCAAAATATATTTCCAAGAAGAAATCAATTTTGACTCAAATTCAAAGAATCACAAAATTCACAGTGAGAGTTGGGACAGGGATAGGGTAGAGAGGAAATTCTTAATAAAAATTAGGAACATCAGGACAGATCATTCTAGTCTAATGAAGGCACAGATAAACATATAAATATCACTTAACTGGGCAGGACATGGTTGCAAAGGGATGCAGATGGAAGTAACATATCACCAGAGAATAAAAATCATTTCTTTCACAAACTAATTCAGCAAGAAGTATAACATATCAAAATAATCTTAAGTTGGTAAACAATATTAGAGATTTGGTTAGGAACACCCGATTTTAAAAATATGAAAACATTTTTGCTTCACATCTTTCCCTAAATAAATGAAGATACTTGAGGAGGTACAACGACTTGTTTAATGCCACACTAGTTAGAGTCCTGGTGACAAAGTCTCTAGTCTAGTTCTACTTTTATAATATCAGCTTATTCCCAGAAGATTTCCCATCATCTGTTCATCTTCCTCTTTGCATCTGCGGGGTCAACTGATGGTTAATATTTCTCTGTATTACTAATAACTCCTAAGGCCATAATAGACACACCCAGGAGCAGTGACTCAGTGAGGAACCAAGCCCTGAACTCAGGTAATGTGGTACAGAGCGCATTAGGAATTACTCTGCCCTAATTCTCACTAGACTTTTGCTTATGTGTCTTGATTCCAT
The DNA here is from genome assembly GCF_024542745.1 of Macaca thibetana thibetana. Lineage (NCBI taxonomy): Eukaryota > Metazoa > Chordata > Mammalia > Primates > Cercopithecidae > Macaca > Macaca thibetana. The sequence continues at coordinate 55,600,629 of NC_065581.1, read as the reverse complement.
ATTTCGCAAGAGTAAGATTCACATCTCACAAAAAAAGCTAGCCTAGAATTAGGAAACAGAGATGCAAATAACACTGTGGCTAAACATTCAGATATTCAAGACTCTCAGAAGTTATAACTTTGTAAATACATACCACTGAGTGGCTAGGAAAAAAAAATACTTTAATGAAAGATGACTTTTTTAAGTAATTAGAGGTGATGTTTTCATAAGAGGAGTTCACAGTAATTAGGAATATGTGCATATATCATCTTGGGAACACTTCTTGACAGACAAATAATTACCTGGGAAAAGTCTGAGTAGACACTATCAGACTTCATGAAGTTGACCCAAATGTAATTATGTCAATCACAAAGTAAAAAACAGTGTCTTAAAAAAAGAACCAGTAAATTAAAATATGTCCCTTTAGGGCACAAGTAAGATATTATCGACAATTGAATTTTCCCAAAGGAAAGTTATCAAACAAACTAAGCAAACAGACAAAAGAAAGAAAGAAAACAAAACAAACAAAAATCTCTAATCAATTTCTAAGTGACAATTAGCAAAAATAAAATTAAAAAGTAAAAAAGTATAGATTTTTGAAATACTATAAAGATCACATTCTGCTTATAAAAGAAAAATGATCAAGAGATCATTTAACTATATAACTTAAGCTAGAAATGAGAGCATATAAATTACTGAAATTCAAAAACAAAAACAAAATGTTTCACCTCTTTCCAGTAAAGACAGTTGAGACTGAGAATCATTTTTAATTCCTTTCACAAGAGACTGGAAGCTAAACTTGGTGCTTATAATCAGACTTCAAATGTTTGGGCCTTTAAGCAGATAACTTATATTCTTTTCATTAGTTGAAGATTTTTCCACAAAATGGCATTATTTTCAGAAGTACCTTATCTCAATTGCAAACACAAAAGTGAAAATGGATTTAAGTTTTTATCTGAGATCTTTTCCTGGGTTCTGTTTTGCTGGTGTCTAGTCCTACTGGTTTGGCTTATCTCTGTAGAGATTTACAACGTTTATTACCAAAAAACTCTCCCTGAGATATTTGGAAGCAAAAAAAAAGAAACTTTAACCATTAAAATATACATTATCCAAACACTTTATGGAAAAAAAGGTCATCCCTTTACAATGCCATGACAATTCATTGAGTTACCAATAAAGACAAATTATCCTCTGAAAAAAATTCAAAAACAGAAAGCTTATCCTGATGACTATTAGGCTTCCATTGATTCTGAAAGATAATAAGAGCAAGACATCTGTTGAGTAAATGATAGTCATGAAAACCACATTTAATCTTTAAAAAGCAATGTGTTCTGGTAAGCTTTTATTTCAAAATATTTGTTCTTTTAAAAATTCTTCACAGGACAATGTCCAGTTATAAGCTAAATAATCTTAATTTCTTTAAAATGGGGTCAATAACTTTTTTCCCCAGAGTACTTAATCCTTCAAAAATCTTTAAGTAGATATGGTGACATAAGAAGAATCTTCCACAATAATTGAGAAATACATATTCCATGCAAAGATAGCCAGTTAGACTTCAATATTTATTGCATCTGGGTAGAAACTAGCACATTCCCTAACACCTTAAAAAATAACAGCTGGGTGTGGTGGCTCATGCCTGTAATCCCAGCACTTCGGGAGCCTCAGGCGGGAGGATTACTTGAGTTCAGGAGTTTGAGACCAGCCTGGATAACACAGGGAAACCTTGTCTCTGTGTTAAAAACAAAAAATCAAAACAACAAACAAACAAACACACACACACACACACCATGTTCACCAAATTGAAGTCATCTGTTATAATTTATATTTGATTGGCAGTATACTCAGTTTACAAGATCAAATAATTCTCTTACTTTGAATTCAGCTTAGATATAGCTATACAAGTAGAAAAAAGACACAATTCTCTTTCTTATTTTTATGCCACATTGATTTTATGAAAGAGAAGCACACATTACATTACTGTTTTACAGTATGGACTTCAATTTCTTCAGCTCGCTAATTCAAGTGGGAGTTCTCAATGGACGGTTACCGGGTAGAAGATATTACTTTTAGAGGCTTATTGAATACATAGCTGCCACATTAGAAAGAAAAATACATCAGAAGATCATGACTGATGTTCAGTTCCCAGTGAGTGCTAGCCCAAAAACTTATGGTATCTCTTGAATTAACATTTTGTGTCATAATAATGCAATGTCCCAAAGGAAACCAGCTATCATGCAGGATGATAAATGCATTACTACTAAGTTACCACAATAAGAATCTTCATCTTCACTGATGTATTTTCAAAAATGGATTTCAATTTTCTGTTAACACTTTGCTTCAAAAGCATATCATGTCCCCAAATAAAATTAGCAAACATTAATACTTGACATTTATGATTTTGCCATTAGAAAGACTCATATATATCCTCAAATTTTGTACTGTTGCCTTACAAAATACAGCTGTATAATTTGTTCAGATAGTACTGTTAAAAAAAAAATTCTTGGTTCAATTCAGAAAATTGAATGACAGTTCAATTTATTCAATAAAAGTTTGGTCACTTACAGTGAGACTGATTCTACAGCTAATTTTTAACAACTGGAATGGATTAGTACTTTATTTAATATAATACTGCTAAAGGAGTTAATACAGCTAAAAAGACAGGTTATTCGAACTAAAAAGGTTTAGGGAAAAAATTACCTCATTTTTGCAAAGCTTGCATTTGACATTAGCTTCAGAACACTGTGTCTCCCTACGTGATTGTTAGCCTTTTAGTTGCCTGTCCTGCAAACTGCCATGTCACTGAGGAATTCAAGGGTCTTATATTGATGTACTTCATAAAAGCATGCTTTTGCAAGCATTTCTGTGCTTACTGGCATAGAAGAAAGCAATGTCATGCATGTGTGCTCCTAAGGTCCTTTTTAGATCTAAATTTCTGTATCAAATAGTCATAACTAAAAAATGTACACTTTATAATTAAAAATTATAACTTTTTGCCTATCCTTTTTTTTTTTTTTTTTTTTTTTTTTTTTGTGAGACAGGGTATCACTCTGACAGCCCAGGTTAGAGTGCAGTGGTGCAGTCTCGGTTCACTGCAACCTCCACCTCCCAGGTTCAAGTGATTCTTGTGTCTCAGCCTCCTGAGTAACTGGGACTACAAGCACCCATCACCACATCGGGTTTATTTTTGTTTGTTTGTTTTTGTAGAGATGGGGTTTCACTATGTTGGCCAGGTTGGCCTCAAACTCCTGACCTCAAGTGATTCACCCGTCTCAGCCTCCCGAAGTGCTCGGATTATAGGCGTGAGCCACCATGCCCGGCCTTGCCCATACATTTTAAAACTCTAGATTGAGCTTGGCAAATTTTTTTATAGTCTCCAAAGTGCCTACCATGGTGCTGAGTAGATAGAAAACTCTTAATAACTTTTGTTGTTTGATTAAAGAGTTCTACAGTTTTACCCAAGCTCTAAAATAAGATCTGTGAGATGTATAAGACAATATAAATATTTGATAAAGAACACCAAAGCCTTAAAATGCTAAATATCTCAGAATCTTACTTTAGAATTTTATATTATTATGTTGATTTTATACTGTTCCCACACAACTCAGGAAAATAGATAAGTAAATGTATGGTTTATTTAACTGCATAAACCACATCCAGAGCAAGAATTGGCATTCAGTCCTGTTAAGAACACAGAAAATTCCACCATATCCACCAACTACTTCCTTTCAGAGAAGAAGAAAAATTTAAGTGTTTTAAAATTGTGAGTGTCAAGTCATCTTATTCCCAGTCAACATACCTCAGTCTTCTGGGAGAAGAGATCTTCAGTACATTAGAAAGAAAGGAAATCTCTTTCTTTAGCAAAGACCTAATGTCACTTTCTTGGAAATGAATAGAAGAGATCTCTTCAATCCATTAGAAAGAAAAGGAAATCTCTTTCTTTATCAAAGACCTAATGCCACTTTCTTGGAAATATGCAAGATATAGGAAATACAACCTTCCTGTGTATCATGGGTACATTTCCTAAAAATAAAAGACATGGCGTATACATATAGAGATTCTTTTGTTAACATACATATTTGTGTTATTACTCTCTGTACTTTTCTATGTTTCAAATTTTTCATTTCAAAATAGAAATGTTATTACCTTTCTTGCTTCTTTTATCATCTTCCGAATAGTTTCCTTTATTGTAAGTAGATGTGCTCTTGGTGGATGAAAAAGGAGATCTATATGGGTGCCCCCTAAGAGTCCAGGCATCACATATGGCCAGCCTAAGTCAAGATTTGGAGCTTCCACATCAGACTCAACAGGCCAGTAGGTCCCTGAAGATGAGGTATCATCACAGGAATTATCAGTACCATGCACTGTGCTTTGTGCAACTTTCTGGACATTTTTCAAAATATAATTAATTTCTTCCTCAGCAAGAAAGTCTGAAACTCGTTCCTGGACAAGAAATTCTTGGTACGCTTCTAACCCATGTTCAATCAGAATATCAATGGCTACTCGATACCATTCCTTGTAGTGAGGCTCAATGTAGTTATCAGATTTACACTCATCATTCAATGAGGAAAGCATTGATGAGGTCTCCATGCTTGCAAGTGTTTGGCTATGGCACTTTCAAATGTCCATTCATGCAGTGGTGAGAAGTATCTGGTATTGGAAAAGAAGAAAATCAAGATCAAGTTAAAATTCTGCAATAGAATGTTTTATGATACATATCAACTATTATTTTTTCATTTACACATTTACATTACCAGAAGTTCAAAATGACAAATATTTCATATCCAAAATGACATTAACAGCACCACAATTCACACATCTATCACAAATAAGCTAAACAATTTCCCTTACAGATTGCTGTTGGATTTTCCCTTTCCAAAGTATCTCAATTTAAATTAAAAGAGAATTAGAAAACAATCAATGCCTACCCAGTCATTAATGTCTCCAGTGAGTACCTGTCATGCATACAGTAATATGCTAGATGTAATGTTAAAAGCACAAAACACTGGTCTTTCAGGAATTTATTAATTAGTTGAGGAGGCAAATTGTACACACAAAACGTTAGTTACCACTTTGAAGAAAGCCATACATTGCTAAGGGCCAAAATGAGTAACACCTATATTCAGTGCTTTAAGAATAAAAGCAAGGAGAGATCAATATGGAGAAAATGGGTTATGAACAGCCATGAGCAAGAGATGGGCTTCAACTGGACCCAGAGCAATGAGTAAGAATGTGATCAGGTGGCAAGAAGAAATATTTCCATCCCATACAAGTAAAAAAACATTAGCAAAAGCACAGAAGAGATATGAGAGTTTGGTACATTCACTAATCATGAAGGAAGAAAAAAATTTAAAGGAAAAAAAACCTGGCATGCTGGAAAACAGGTTCCTTTTACTAGGAGTAAGAGATAAAATTGAATAGACAAGATAAAGCCAAGAACGGAAGGACACAAATTTTTGTGATTCAACAAAACTTCTGTTTTAAACAATTCTGGCAGTAGCAGGGGACTGGAGAAGAGACAGGTAGTTAGGAAAGTGTTTCAGTGTTCAAAAACCCAGTGAGGAAGTGGACAGAGTATTCCAGAGATGGTCTGAAGGAAGGAGCCTTGCGATTCAGTGACTTGACAGAGTATACAGGATGAAATTTAAGGCATGAAAGATAATTCAGTAATTTCTCTTAGGAGTCAAAATCTGCCTATCCAGGCTCACATTCCATCTCTCATAATGCCCACAGAATGCTCTTCATTCAGTCATTCAGTCACTACTCCACACTGTGTGAGATACTGGAATGGGCTATCTCAATCAGATGATGGACTTTCCAGTCTTTTGAAGTCATAATCTCCATTGTGTGGATTCAAGGTACAGCTTTATGATGTGCTACAAGCATTAAAAAGCTGACTTGATGAGATATATATTTGTCAGTAACCCTGTCTTAATTTTAAATTTTATATTTTCCACTTGACTCAGTCTTTTCAGTCTCAGGCCTACCAAAATTCAAATCTTATTTGGGAGGGTAGCCCAGAGAACCATTACCATTGAATAACTCCTTAGCTCAAAATATGGAACAGGAGTCACAAGCTAATCATACAGAGCAGTCCTGAAGAATGGACAACAGAGCAATAAATTTTGCTGGGGAACAAGGATCAGAAAAGCTCCAGCAACTAACATAGAACTGAGAAGCATGGAAGACAAAGGGTGCCATTTTAGTGGAGACCATCCTGTTCCCATCGCTGAGCTCAGAAGTTTTACAAAGAAAGTCTAACAGTACAGAAAGCCCAAAGATTAAATATGATACAGGAATAAAAATAGAACATGTTCTCTTCTGTCTTTTGGAAAGCCCTCAGTTTGAGTCATAATTTGATCCAAGCCCAGACAACTAGAACTATACCTGGATCCTAGGCTCCACAATGCAGCATCCGAATTTTGGGGATGGCAGCATCTGAATTCTGGGGATGGCAGTCTTCCTGCCCTAAATAGTATTATGGTGAAGTTTTGCAAAAATACTCTCTTCTCCAAGAGAAAAAGGAAGAACACCTATCTTGTCTGCTAGTATAAAAGCTATCGCATGGGGAAATAAAATTTCTTTTGTTACCTAATTAAAATTAATCTATTGACATGTATGGGGATACATCCTGAGACTTTCATAAATTTCTCAATCATTCTAGGATATGTCATCTTTTTCCCAATCACATTTCAATCAAGTTCAGTGGTTCTCAAAATGGAAGATTTGTCCCTCATGTGACAACATCTGGAGACATTTTTAAATAGAATCACTTGTGAGGAGGAGGGCTACTAGCATCTAATGATTAGAGAACCAGGATGCTGCTAAACATACTACAATGCATGAGACAGCCATCCATATTAAGAAATAATCCCGCCCAAAATGTCAACAGTGCCAAGGCTGACAAATCTTCATAAAGTTGCTCACCTCATATTCATGATATCATACCACTAATTAATAACTTTCAACATTCACTGAAGTTCTCTTTTGCACATAATGCTCATCTTTATTAAAAAAAAAAAATAAGATTTACATTCACTTGAAAGACTCAATCATTATGCTTACAGTTTCCTAAGGTTTAGTGAGGTACAGTTTTCACTTGAAAATTCCTGCAATGAAGGAACAAGTATCTGGTGATTACATGATAAATCACATCTGTAATTTATAATTGTTAAGTCATAGGTAACTACTAGTTGTTCATAAACAAAGTTTCCTGACAACTTATTCATTTAATTTTTAAAATGTAACTTCTGAATTCCTATATATGTGATGTTAAACACCTGTTACCTATTTGGAAGTTAAAATGCATAAAGTACTTTTAAAATACTACTTATTTCTGAGCTATACCTACGCAAATAAATATTTTGCAACTGTAAAAAATTCTTTCTGGAACTGTGTAAACTCTGAAATCACAGACCTCGAAAGGACCATGAAAACCAAATAAAACCATGAAGACAGATAAATTAATCTGAAGAAAAAAATGGAAATAAGAAGTGAAACTTATTTATAATTAATTACAATTGTAGGACTAATCAATGGCCAGATACCACACAGAAAACTATATTACATAAAAAATACAACAGAATGAACAATGAGGTTATAATATTATGTACAAGACTTAAGATTACTACTAAATATACTTGATATTGTTCTGGTAAGAGAGGCTATGTTCTAGCCAATGTCCAGAGATACTTATCACAAGAGCTATTTGCATGGAATACTTGTGAAGGAACCATCTATAAACAAATTTTATCAGAGAACTACAAGGTAATGGCACTTGCATAGTGAGTATTGCAATAAAATATCACCTATATTTAGTTATAGACTTAATAAAGCACTCTCAACAGTTCAATCCCTGAAAATTTGGAGGCCTTTATTTGAGGACAGAATTAATTAGGTGTGCCTTTAAATACATACATAAAAAATAAGGCATTATTTTATTAATAACGATTAAAAGCTCCTAGGAAGTACATTCTTTTATCATATACAGTAGAGTTAATGAGCAAAGAAAAAAAAAAAAAGCTATCACTATGCCATGTAAGCTGAGCAGACCATTAAGCTTATCTAACAGTTAAATGACTCATTCCAGAAAAAAAGTGGCCTTACAAATCCATGCCTCAAAATAAATTAAAAATTGCATTTGATATTGAGCTTTAGGGTCATTTGTAGCAAGTAGAAATTCCATTGAAATTCTATAAATACAAAGGATATACAATAAGTCATAAAAATTGATTTCAATTCATGGGCTCCTCTGGAAAAACAGTTTGGCAGTTTCATTTATAAAATGATACATGCAACTAACATACAATGCAACAACTGCACTTTGGTGATTTATCCAAGAAAAATTGAAACTTATCCTGTACACAAATATTTATAGCAGCTCTATTCATAATAGCCTAACAATGGAAACAACCCAAACGTCTTTCAACAGGTGAATATTAAACTATGGTACACCCATACTGTGGAATACTACTTGGTAGTAAAATAAGTGGCCTACTGATACATGCAACAACCTGGATGAATCTCCAGAGAACTATGCTGAATGAAAAAACACCAGTCTCCAAAGTATACATGCTGAATAATTTCATTTGTTTAGATGCTGCACTCTTAAAATGACAGTGGGAGAGGTAGATGTGGCTATAAAAAGGCAATCAGAGGAATTTTTATAGTTATAGAAATATTCTGTATCTTGACAGTATCAATATCAGCATACTTGTTAGATACAGTATTATAGTTTTACAAGACAGCAACACTGGGGGAAACTGGGTAAAGGATAGAAGGAATCTCTCTGGATTATTACCCTCAACTGTATGTGAAACCACAATTATCTCAAAATAAAAAGTTTAATGAAAAAAATCTTACTGATGAGCAATGTCATGAGCATTAGATAGAAAAAAAAAAACAAAACCTATAGCACACAAGATAATTGTTCATCTGTAGGGTCAAATTGCCAGGTTAAAATTCTGCTTCATCAATTACTATGAAGCTCTTGAACAAGTTACACATGTCCACAAGCCTCAGTTGGGGCAGATGTAGAGAGAAGAATAACAACAGTTTTTATCTCCTTGGGTTATTTTAAGGAATAAATAAGGTAATGCACTTCAACCTTTTTATGATGATGATGATATTTTACATGTTCACAATCTGCTACAGTATAATTACTACAAATATGTGATAAATTTGATAAGAGATTTTAAGATTTGAAAAGAGATTTTTATTCATACCATTGGCAATATCGTACAATTTGTAACTATTTAATCATCTGCAGTATAAAACAACCAAACCCAGTCTCAGTTTGTTCCTAGTTTCTGATCTGAGAGAATTCATTGAAAAGGCTTCTGATCTAATAGGTCAGTGGGAAAATGTTCCAAAGAGAAATTACAACTTTCTTAAATCAAAAGTCTGAGGCTATAATTACCTAATGTGCAAGCCAACAATCCAAAGTCAGAATTTTGACTGAAACAAATATAAAAAATATCACAGGTGCTAACATCGCTGCAGTCCATTTTCCAGTCTCTCTCTTAAACTGTTTTTCTCCAACTATTGAATGCTTTATGAGTTGCACTACATCCTCCAACAGGATATGTTGAAGTCCTAACCTGCAGTACCAGTGAATGTGACCTTACATGGAAATAGGGTCTTTGCAGATGTAATCAAGTTAAGATGAGGTCATATTAGACCCAAGCTGGTCCTAATCCAATATGACTATATGACTTGTGTCTATAAGGAGAGAGGGGACACAGAGACAGACACAAAGGGAGAACTGCATGTGACTACAGAGGCAGAGACTGGAATGCCGAGAATTGCCTACAAGAGCAGAGATAAGAGAAATGCATGGAACAGATTCTCCCCTAGAGTACTTCAAAGAGAGCATGGCCCTGCTGACATCCCGATTCCAAACATCTAGACTTCAGAAGCATAACAGAATCAATTCAGCTGTTTTAAGCCCATATTTTTGGTATTTTGTTACAGCTGCACTAGGCAGCTGATACAAATGCATACAAAAATGCTTTTATTTTGAAATCTTCATAATTTTAAAATAAGCTTAAATTAACAAGTAAATTCCATTTAGAAATGATTGGTTTTTGTAGTTTATATGATATTGTTAAACTAGTTACCTGATGTAACTTCAATATTAAGCAATTTTATTAAGAAATACTTTGCAAACTCTCATATATTGAGGGAAAAAATTCTTGAATTCGTCATTTCTTTTGGTAATTGACTTTATGATATATATCAAAATGAATATCTACATAATGTAAGAAAATGTTTCATAAAGGATTGTTTCAGAACATCTCTGAATCATTATTCATGATTATCATTATCCATGGTCCACAACAGTTGAAAATCATATATCTTTTCTTTCTTCAGCTAAGATTGTGTTTTTCTTCTCATTTGATTACCAGAAATTTAAGATGACAATTAAAACATGAAAGAAGTTTCTATTAAATTAAAAATTGACTATAATATTCAAGCTGTCAAGTGCAATTTGATATCTCATGTTGACATCCAAACTCATTAAAAGATTCTAAGCTGGCTTCATAATAACACTTATAACAACATGGCCCAATAGTGTGGATTACAGTCATCCTCACAGTATGATACTCAGCAGGTCACAGAACATATAAACACATGACGCACTCAGTCACAGGGTGTTGGATGCAAACATCTCCACAGGTGCATTACCAGTAGAATCACCCATCTTATCAAACTCATAAAAACAACAAACATACTTCCAATTCATTTTCTAAACCTCAAACCGGAATCCCATTTGCTCAATACCTAATAATTCTTTAATTTCCTCAATTTACTTTGACTGGAGGGAGGGGACAGCAATATCACTTTCATACCAATATGATACCAGGGTTTGTTTCTATTGGCTGCTATTTGCCTTCTTAGATCTAAACTATAGGAATTTTAGATATCAGGAGAAAAAAACACCCAATATATGTTAATGACATTAAAACACAATTATTCAATGTAATTTGGAAGCATTTATTGAATACTTCCTGTAAACAAATTCATTTAAAAAAAAAACCATTTACAGAGAGAGCTTATACTGAATGCTCAAATTCCAAAGGATTATACATGGCTTAAAAATGTAAATAAAATTAAATTATTATTTTTACCAACATCTAAACTATAAGGCTATCCTGATAAAGTTGTGTCTTGTGCCATACCAAAGTGCTGTATTCTTGTTCTGGCCCTGATCAGTAATCATTTGGATGAGTAAATAGAGACATATTCTCTAAAATTTCTGTAAAAATCAACTAAAATAGACATTCAAAATAGTGACAAAGTGGCAAAATAATAAATCAACATGAACATTATTAAGTTCAACTGCAACAAATTTGGAGGTTTTAATTTATATCAAAAATTAACTAATTCATACAAGTTTAGGCAGGGGTTGGAGCCCATTATGTCATGAAAAATAGTTGAAAAATTGGAACATTTAGTCCAAAGAGAACACTAGGAGACGCACTAAGGGTAGTCTTCAATTTTATGAAGTGGAGAAGTAGAATTATTAAGGACCAAATGACAAAAATCACAGGTTGGCTCAGCGGCATAGTTGGTAAGACGGCACAGGTTTTGACCTCTACTCTGAAACTGAGGTTGTAAACCTCAGTCGTGTTATTTAAGGGCTTTAAGCCTCATGTTACTCACCAGGAAAAAGGGTAAAATAACAGTACTGACCCCGAAGGGTTTCTATGTGGGCTAAATGAGATGAAGGCCCTCAAGTGTACATCTGCCATAAAAACTGCTAAAAACTGTTAGGTAATAACCTAAGATGAAGTTTTATTTAATTAGTAAAGGTGCATAAAAATAGAATTGGTACCTCTATTTTGTTTTTTATTGTTGTGTTGTTTTTAACTGAAACCCCTCTTTATGCACATAATTAAGCAGAGGACACATTTTTGGAGAGAGTCCTATAGGATAACCAGTTGGATTTCTGAGACATTCTTCACATCAGAATTCCAAAACAGTATTTGTTTTGCCTGCTCAAAAGATCTGTGAGGTTCATAAGCTTGCTCAGCAGTGACGTGTGTTGTGGTTTCCTACACCAGAGTGACAAGAACTTGCCTCCTACTCTTCTTCCCAGTTTCTCCAGAATCAGCCTTCGAACTTCAGCTTTATTTATTTTTTGCACTAATCAAAAGTATTTAATTAATGAAAACAAGATGGCAGGTGGGGTTTTTTGTTTTTTCACGGGTTTTTTCTTTTCTTTTCTTTTCTTTTTTTGAGATGGAGTCTCACTCTGTCACCCAGCCTGGAGTGCAATGGCGCGATCTCAGCTCACTGCAACCTCCACCTCCCAGGTTCAAGCGATTCTCTTACCTCAGCCTCCCGAGCAGCTGGGACTACAGGCATGCGCAGCCACGCCCGGCTAATTTTTTTTTTTTGTATTTCAGTAGAGATGGGGTTTCACCATGTTGCCCAGGCCAATCTTAAACTTTTGAGCTCAGGAAATCTGCCTGCCTCAGCCTCCCAAAGTCCTAGGATTAGAGGCGTGAGGTTCCATGCCTGGCCAATGACAGGTTTTTTAAAAAGAAGAAGAAACACTTGCTGATCCGCTAGCCTCTCATTTTACGGAAGAAGCAAATGTCCACCACGGGCCACATACTGAAAGTCACATCCTGGGTAAGAACTCAGGTCTGTTAACTGCCACCTAGTGTCCTTCCCACAGTCCTAGCTTCCTCAGCAAGGGTTACTTCCCTGTTTTTAGGGTGTGCCTTGGATCACTCCAACTATACCCTGATGCTGCTCAAAGGCTGGACTACACCTTCTCCTTTTGTTCTCCTCCTCCTGTGACCCACTGTGCTCAGCCCAGACTGGTCATATAATCTGAATAGACCTATAGCCTGTCAAAACCTGTGGCCTTCAGTGGCAGGCCAGGTTCCCATTAGCCACCAGAAGAGTCAGTTTCTACTAACCCTCTATTATAACTCTGATGTGTGTATAAGTTAAACATTAAAGAACTGGAGAAACTGGACTACAAGGGCTGGAATATGAAAACAAATCCATTATGACCCCACCTGGCTTTTCTTAGACCCTAATGTCTGATTGAATAATAAAGGCATTCTCATACTACCTTGTACCAGGGCCCACTTAAGAAACTTTCCAAGACTCTAGAGAAAACTTTCCAGACTACAGACTCTAGTTAAAGAGTACATATAGATTGAATGAAACACTCCGGCTTGTAGGTACACTCCCACAAGTAGGCATGGAGCTTAAAATGTACCTAAGCACGAGAAAAAAACTTGTAACTTGGAGTTGGTCTGGTGAGTTACTCAGGCCTTTTCCCTGTAACCGGTTGCAGAAATAAACTCCCTTCTTTCCCAGTCTGTCTGCATCTCGTTACTGGACAGTGAGAACAAGCAGCCAGACCTTTCTGTCTGGAAACACTCCAACTAGATTTGGGGTCATTTTACCTGGGATTCATTGTTTCTTCCATCATTTTTTAAAATGAAATGACATTTAGGGCCAGAAAGAACCCAAGAGACCACATCATGGACCGTTCCTCTCATTTTATGAGACCACTTCTTTCTTGTTTGTTTGTTTTGGAGGTAGGGTCTCCCTCTGTCAGCAGTGGCACCACCTTGGCTCACTGCAACCTCCACCTCCCAGGCTCAAGTGATCCTCCCACTTCAACTTCCTGAGTAGCTGGGACCACAGGCATGCCCCACCACTCCTGGCTCATTTTTTTGTATTGTTGGTAGAGCCAGGGTTTTGCCATGTTGGCCAGGCTGGTCTCAAACTCCTATGCTCAAGTAATCCACTCATCTCAGCCTCCCAAAGTGCTGGGATTACAGGTATGAGCAACTGTGCCCGGCCTAGGCCACTTCTATACTGGGACATTTTGATGCAGTATAAAGAATGAAATATTAAACTCTCATCTTAAGAAAGATTTGCTCAAATTCTTGCTCAAATTAATAATGAAATACTGCCTTAATAACTGAAGGTAACAGAGTGAGAGTTGATTAAAGTATAAACTAGAGACTACTAAAAAATAAATTTGAAAAAAACACAATACCCATGGCCTGGTATGGTGCCTCACACCTGTAATCCCAGCACTTTGGGAGGCCGAGGCAAGCAGATCATCTGAGGTCATGAGTTCGAGACCATAACATGAACAACCACAATACCCTCAAGTCCTGGATAGGGTCAGGGATAAGCAGAGCAATGAGTCAAGGCTCACGGAAGTCTGTGGTTAACATGCCACGAACATGTACAGAACAGAGTTTTATATTTTGATGAAACATTTTCCTTATGCAGCTTTATAGTTTTAGATTTTAAATGTTAGGTCTTTGAATCATCTAAAATTAATTTTTGTATATGGTGTGTGATACGATTATGTACATATATTTATACACACACACACACAATACAGTTGTTACAGGGCTATTTACTGAAAAGACATTCTATTTCCCATTGAGTTGATTCATGCCTTGGTTGAATGTGACATAACTATATAAGGAGGGTCTATTGCTGGGTTCTTTCTTCTGTTCCATAGATCTCTTTGTTGATACATACGTCAGTATCACACAGTCTTGGTTACTACAGCTTAACAGTTAGTCTTAGAGTTACTCAATGTAAGTTCTCCACTTTGTACTTCTCTTACAAGATTCTTTAGGATATTCTAGTCCCTTTGCATTTCCATATATGTTTTAGAAACAGCTTGACAATTTTTTTAATGGTATACAATAAAGGATACAACTCAGGGAGAACCAAAGGTATAGGGCAAGATATAAGAGTATAGAGGGAGTGGAGAGCTTTCATGGCTTCTCTAAGCACATCCCCCTCTCAGCAAGTCAATGTGTTTACCAACCCAGAATCTCCAGCTTCATTTTTTTTTCTAAGTTAACTAAGCAACATTATCAACATCACTATTCAAATGCAAAAACAAAACAAGAATGTTAAAAGCTGCCTCCAGTGGTTTTAATAGCATGCAGAAAAGCTTGTTACAATGTTATGTAGCTAACAAGCAGGCTACAAAACTATGTAAGAGCACAATTATAATTGGAGAAAATATACCCCAAAACAAAAGGAAAACACACACACACACACGCACATATAATGAGGGTGGTTTTCTTCGAGTAGTGGTTCTACAGGTGGTTTTCTGAAGCTTCTTTTCACTTTTCTGTATTTAACATTTGTTAAATCATTATATATACAATACAATGTTAAATCATTAATAATACAATGAATATGTATTATTTTGCAATGGGGAAAGATTTTTTTAAAAGAAGTACCTCAACAGTTATTTTTGAGTTTACAATAACCACTTCTTTTCTCGTTCACAGATTGTTGGCTGCAATGGGTGATTCAAAACCCTGCATATCTAAGTTTAATAATTCTTACAGAGCAACACATGAACAAGTACAGAATATCCAACCTAAAGTCATATGGGTACTGACCCATAAAGGAAAAAAAATAAAATAACTAGATGTACCTAATTAGGGCTTAGTAAGTAGCTCACCGACACAGAACGTCATGCCTAACTCTCGGGGGCTAGTACAACAGTCAGTGAAAGGAGCTCCCACAGTAATTCCCAATACATGTTATCCCTTCTCATGCATTATTTAAATGCATCATACTCTACCCTCTCCACTAGATTGTGAGCTCTATGACAGCAGAGATTATGTCTGTTTATCACAACTCTAAATGCTCAGTAAGTACATAATTGTTAAATAAGCTCATGATATACTGCCTTAATAACTGAAGGCAACAGAGTGAGAGTTGACTAAAGTATAAACGAGACTGTTAAAAAATAAATTTAAAAAAAAATCATAATACTTATGGCCGGGCGCAGTGGCTCATGCCGGTAATCCCAGCACTTTGCGAGGCCGAGGCGGGCGGATCACGAGGTGAGTTGGACGCCAGCCTGGCCAACACGGCGAAACCCAGTCTCTATTAAAAATACAAAAATTAGTCGGGTATGGTGGCCGGTGCCTGTAATCCCAGCTATTCAGGAGACTGCAGAAGGGAGAATGGCTTGAACCTGGGAGGCGGAGGTTGCAGTGAGCTGAGATCACGCTATTGCACTCCAGCCTGGCTGACAGAATGAGACTGCGTCTCGGTCGGGGGGAGGAGCGGTGGGGCGTGGGGGGCGGTGGGGGGAAGGAATTTTAATACCCATACAGAAATTGTTAATATTTGAACATACATTTTCTTATGTTAAATCGAGGTTAGGTTTTTGGTAATATAAAATATTACCCATTTATAAAGGGCTTCAGAAAGAATAACCAGAAATGCAGTGAGTACTGTAAAGGTGATTAGGTAAATGGATAGATCTATATCAAAAACATAAATATTAATTTCAAATGAGAACTTTGTCAGAAGAACAAAGGTGGTATCAAGTGTCTTTGGGGATTCTCCATAAAATTTGCATTTTTCATTGTTTTATTATGTTAAAGTCATTCAGCAAACAGTTTCTGGGCATTTTCATTAATCATAACAAGATAAATTACCGACTTGTGTTTTCTACACAAGTAGTGATACAAATTAGCTATAAAGCATGACTCATTTTTTCCGGTGTTTCTGGTATCAGTTATTATATAAACTTATTTCAATAGCAAGGAAAGATGAATTGGGTGTTTAAATAAATTATGGTTATGTATGTTTCGTATATCAATAAGGTGAAATTGAAGTAACTATATATTTCAGAGCAGTCCCTGGGAAGCTGAAGTCTATATTTTACAACTTGATATAACACAATAGTGTAAGGCTTAAGTTCATCCAATAAGTCATCCAAATATGAATCTAGATTCTTTTTTCAAGAAGAATGCATCCCTCACTCTACTGTAAAGGTAGGCAAAACTTACAACAGGATGAGAACCTCCTTTTCTTGAAAATGTCGGAGAGGTGGGGGAAATGACTTTTCTTTTCTTCTTTTTTTTTTTTTTTTTTTTTGAGATGGAGTCTCGCTCTGCCGCCCAGGCTGGAGTGCAGTGGCGCGATCTCGGCTCACTGCAAGCTCCGCCTCCCGGGTTCACGCCATTCTCCTGCCTCTGCCTCCCAAGCAGCTGGGAATACAGGCGCCCGCTACCATGCCCAGCTAAGTTTTTTGTATTTTTAGTAGAGACGGGGTTTCACCATGTTAGCCAGGATGGTCTCGATCTCCTGACCTCGTGATCCGCCCGCTTCGGCCTCCCAAAGTGCTGGTATTACAGGCGTGAACCACTGCGCCCGGCCGGAAATGACTTTTCAATAGTGACTACTGTTAGTGCCAATGGTATCTGAAAATCATTGCTGAGCTATGCAGAAGACTAAGAATTTTCCTCAAGTGTCATCAAAGCTATTGATTTCCTGTTATCAGGGTTTCGACTTGGGAGTTGCCATCTCTCTTAGCTCTTCTCTCATTCCTTTCCCAGAATAATCCGGTCCAGCCTTATATCCATGAATGACTTGCAAACCTCCAGACTTCACTGCTCCCTTCTCCTCTAGACTCACATATCCAGTTGGTTTGTGGACATCTTCCCCGGATACACAACAGGTTTTCTTTCTTTACACCTAACATCCTGAGTTAATTTCCAATTTAGGATCTTTGCACCAGCTGTTCCATCTGCCTGGAATGCTCCTTTTTTTTTTCATTTCTATCTTACCCATATGCCACCTTCTCTGAGAGGTCTTCCAGACTACCCATTGTAGAGAGAACCCACCCTCTCTGCCATACTTAATCGTTTTACCCTGCTTTAACTTATAACACTTATTATGTGAAATAAAATATTTATTTATTTATGTGCTATTTCCTGTACCCCCTTCAGTAAAATAACAGCTGCTTAAAGGCCACTGAGTCGGTATATTCTAATTTACCAGTGGCCCCATCATGTTAGTTATTTCATATTTTGGGTATCATCACTGTCTTGGATAAGACCTATTCTCTTACATTACAAGTAAATTCAGTTCTGCCCTCACGGTATAATTATAAAGGGGAAATAACTAGAGATCTATTGACCTACCCCTTACTTATTCACCTTGATGTTCCTCCTCCTCCTCCTCCTCCTCACTTCACAACTCTCATACACAATCCCCTGAACACCACAGGAAGTAGGGTTCAGTCTCCTTCAACCTCAGTTTCAGAAATGTAGTATAATTTATAACAAAGACATATTGAGACAAAAACACCACAGGCAACAAGAGCCCCATGGAGTGAAATGCTGAATGTGTCATGTACCCTCCTGCTCCACCTCTAAGTCTAAAAGGCAATAAAGTCACTCTTGGTGCATGCTGACATTTGCAGAGTAAATGCTGTAGGAAAACTCATAAATGTATGTTCCAATATGAACTCTTAAAATGGCTTCCCAAATACATTTAACAAGGGTAGTGTGCCTCAACTAGAAAATAGTGAGGAAGTCTATAAATAAAATGTCTTAAGAAAATATATTTTGCTTACTTATGTTAGGAACAGCTTTTCATAAAAAGTAAAATTGTTACATACATTTAGTAGCAGGGAAGCAGTCTCAGACTGTTATAAAGTAGAGGCTTTAAAACAGAAATAATTTTGTGCCAATTGTGTAAGTGGACACAAATTTATTTAGTTTGAATGCCAAATAATATTAAATATTAATAATATATCTAGCCTGGAAAGATTTTAGTTTTCACGTGGTTAAAGAGCCATATAAATAATCAGAATATCTAAAATAATCCCAATGCCTACCAATTCTTTATTAGTCATTTCCCTTAGGATTCACTTTTAATGAAGCCTGGCTAGACAGCTGTATCACAACTGAAAAAAGTGCTTTTCTCTTTATGTTACCCTAGAAACTGCCAACAAACCTGATTAGAAAACCAGCCCACTCTAGTTCAACTTTTTATTCTTTTTGAAATAACCTTTTTCGTTGGCTTCTTACTTGTTTATAGAGACTTTGCACAGCCGGAAGTTAATAAATAAGAAATAAATATAGCTTTTAAATGTGTAAAATGCTGCTGGATTTATACAGACAGATTTCTAGGACTTGTGGCTTACCTACAAATAGTAACCTGGTTTCTCAGCTCTCTCTCTCTACAATTGTGCTCAATTCTTCTGACAGCAGCGCTAACTTGGAAGACTGCAGTTCTCAGACAAAGCTGATGTTTATAGAACTCTGCTAGTCACAGTTGCTTAAACCACACCTGAATCAGAAAATGCACCTGGCAGTTATTTCACTTTCGTCTGTCCTCAAGGCCTATGTCAGCATAACAGTGAGGGAGAAGGAGACGACTTGGCCGCATAGTATTGCAGCTATCACTGGTTTACTTATCGCTTTGCACAGTCTACCTGTGGGTGTGGATATGTGAGTCCATGAGTAAATCTTGCTTTTTCCACTCCTTTGCAGCTCAAAGTTCTAATTGATTTCAAAGACAGGGTTCCTCGCTTAGTCTCTCAATGAAGCTTTCCCCAAAGAGCTCTGGCCATTATTTAGAAATTGCTACAACACTATATATCTTAAGTGAAAAGACCTTGGCACCCTTTCCATGGAATCATCATTGATTATGTTATCTAAACCTTTCTTCTCCTTTCTTCTCTTTGTTTCAGTTTTATCCATCCTCTATACAAATCAAAAATATTTCTCATATGTATACAAAATAAACTGAATTATTTGGGAGACAATGGAATTTCTGCATTGTTACATTAAAATCAAAGATGATTCGTTTCTTTAACTCAAGTAATTAATGATTTTATCGAATCATTTTCTCTGTGTGTGATACATCCACACACACACTTAGGATTTTAAGCTCCTGACCCACTTTTTGGTGAATCGTATTTTGGATCCACTTCAAATTTCTGTGGAATCACATTTTGGATCTAGTGACCTTGGAGAGATTTAACACTCTTCTTTTCCTCTAAATGACTTATTCCAATTCTTCCACATACAAGATTTAACAGGCTAAATGGGAGTGAAGTCACTCCGTAAACAAAATATAGAATTTCAGAAAGTTTGAAGACCTTATGTTAATAACAGAGCTATGAGTATGGCTTTGAGTATGAACCAAAAGTGACAGATTTCTCAGATAATATATTGAGATATCAGTGGACATGAATTGGCCTAGTATCATACAAATAAGTGCTTCTGCAATAAAGCACTTTCTGTATTTCTTTCAATGTATATGGACTGA
This sequence comes from Macaca thibetana thibetana, assembly GCF_024542745.1. Taxonomy (NCBI): domain Eukaryota; kingdom Metazoa; phylum Chordata; class Mammalia; order Primates; family Cercopithecidae; genus Macaca; species Macaca thibetana. The sequence continues at coordinate 55,580,556 of NC_065581.1, read as the reverse complement.
TGTTTTTGTCTGACATTAACAGACATAGAAATTGTAGCCATATGCTGTAATTTTCAATTATACGTATAAGTGATCTCCTAGTTAGTTCTTTCGACATTTGAAAATCCTGAACTTTTCTGCATGAGAGATTGACACTCAAAACAACTTTAATAATTCCAGAGTTTAATCTATCATTACTAAGTATTTCATTTTACTGTACATGGGGCTGCCAGCATGTCAATATGCAGTTTTAATAATATCATTGTATTTCTTTTTACCATGTATTTGCACACTTATTTGAATATTTTATTGCAATTTGAACTTATAATACATTTTGAAAACTGGAAAAATGAAAATTCTGAAGTTAGTGGCAGGATGTTTATAATTTGAATTAAAGCAAAGATGAACTTCACTGTACATGCCAAAAGAAGTGACTCTTTGGTCCTGATCAGATGACCATTGCACATATGTTCCAATGTGAAGAAAAGGAACAACTTTTTAAAAGTATAAAATATTAGAAACATATTGTTGAATATTGTGCTTACAATGTTTAAAGAGTAATTGTCAATTTTATTTATATTTTAGCTACTAGAAAATAAAATTTGCCTTGCATTAGAAAATAAAATTTGACTTTCATACCTAGGCATACGTTGAAGATAATACAGGTTGGGTTCCAGACACCACAATAAAGTGAGTATTGCAATAAAACGAGTTACACAAATTTTTTTTGGTTTCCCAGTGCATATATAAGTTATCTTTACATTATACTGTGGCCTATTAAGTGTGCAATAGCATTATGTCTAAAACACCAATGAACAACCTTAGTCAAAAGATACCTATCGCAAAAAAAAAGGCTATCACCTGAGCCTTCAGCAAGTTGTAATCTTTTTGCCAGTGGAGGGGCTTGGCTTGATGTTGATGGCTGCTGAATGATCAGGGTGGTGGTTGCTGAAGGGTGGGGTGGTTATAGCAATTTCTTAAAATAAGACAATAACGAAGTTTGTCAGAAAGATTGACTCTTCCTTGCACAAACGATTTCTCTGTAGCATGCAATGTTGTTTAACAGCATTTTACATATGGTAAAACTTCTTTCAAAACTAGAGTCAATCTTCGCAAGCCCTGCCGCTGCTTTACCAACTAAGTTTTTATAATATTCTAAATCCTCTGTTGTCATTTTAACAATGTTCACAGCACCTTCACCAAGAGAGTAGATTCCATCTCAAGAATCCACTTTCTTTGTTCATCTATGAGAAACAATGCCACATCCATTAAAGTGCTATCATGACACTGAAGAAACTAAGCCACACCATCAGCCTCCTCTTCTAATTCTATTAATAGTTCCCTTGCTATTTCCATCCTATCTGCAATTACATCCTCCACAAGTCTTGAACCTTTCCAAGACATCTACAAGAGTCAGAAGCAACTTCTTTCAAGCTGCTGTTAATGTTGATATTTTGACCTCCTCCCATGGATCATAAATGTTCTTAACGGCATGTAGAATGGGGAATTCTTTCCAGATTTTCTATTTATTTTGCTCAGATTCATTAGAGGAATCACTTATCTATGGCAGCTACAGCCTTATGAAATGTCTTTTTAAATAAAACTTAAAAGTCAAAGTCACTTCTTGATCCATGTGCTACAGAACAAATGTTGTGTTAGAAGGCATGAAAACAACATTAATCTCCATCAGATCTCTTAGGTGACCAGGTGCACTGTCTATAAGCAGTAATATTTTGAAAGGAATCTTTTTTTTCTGAGTAGGTCTCAACAGTAGGCTTAAAAAGTCAGTAGACCTTGCTGTAAACAGATGTGCTCTCATCTGAGCTTTGTTGTTCCATTTATAGAGCACAGGCAGACTAGATTTAGAATAATTTTTAAAGACCTTAGGCATTCTGGGATGGTAAATGAGCACTGGCTTCAACTTAAAAGTCACCAGCTGCATTAACCACTAAAAAGACAGTCAGTCTATCCTTTGAAATCAGGCATTCTCTAGCTCTGAAAAACCAGATGACATCTTCTTCCACTAGAAGGCTGTTTCGCCTACATTAAAAATGTGTTGTTTAGTGTCACCTTGTTCATCAATTATCTTAGCTAGATTTTCTGGATAACTTGCTTCAGCTTCTCCATCAGCACTTGCTGCTTCACTTTGCACATTTACATTTTGGAGACAGCTTCTTTCCTTAAACCTCAGGAACCAACCTCTGCTAGTTTCATACCTTTCTCCTGCAGCTTCCTCATCTCTCTCAGCCTTCACAGAATTGAAGAGAGTTAAGGTCTTGCTCTGGATTAGACTTCGACCGAGAATGTTGTGGCTGGATTGATCTATCCAGGGGTGTCTAATCTTTTGGCTTCCCTGGGCCATACTGAAAGATGCATTGTCTTGGGCTACCCATAAAATACACTAACAACAATAGCCAACGAGCTAAAAAGAAAACAAAACAAAAAATTGCAATAAAAATCGCATAATCTTTTAAGAAAGTTTACATTCAAAACCGTCCTAGACTGCATACGGCCTGCAGGCCACAGATTGAACAGCCTTGAACTCTAGACCAATATGACTTTCTCCCTATCAGCAATAATGCTATTTTACTCACTCATCATCTGTGTGTTTACTGCAGTAGCACTTTTAATTTCCTTCAACAACTTCTCCCTTGCTTTCACAATTTGGATAATTGTCTAGTACAAGAGGTCTAGCTTTTAGCCTATCTCAGCTTTCAACATGACTTCCTCACTGGGCTTAATCATTTCTAGCTTTTGATTTAAAAAGAGGGCATGCAACTCTTCCATTCTCTTGAACATTTAAAGGCCCTGGTAGAGTTATTAAGTGGCCTAATTTCAATATTGTGCCCAAGCAGAGGGAAAGACATAGGGGAACGGCTGGTTGGTGAAGCAGTCAGAACACACACAACGTTTATAGACTAAGTTCACTGTCATATGTGCACATGATTTGCTGCACCCCCAGAAAATTACAAGAGTAGCATCAGAGATCAATGATCACCAAAAAAGATATTATAAAAATGAAGGAGTTTGAAATACTGTGAGAATTACCAAAATGTGACACAGAGACACAAAGCATGTGCTGTTGGAAAAATGGTACTGACAGACTTGCTTGAGGCAGTGTTGCCAGAAACCATCAATTAGTAAAAACACAATTGCTGCAAAGTCCAATAAAGCAAAGCGCAATAAAATGAGATATGCTTCTAATTTTAATTGTACAGATTTGTAGAATACCAAAGTAGAGAACTGTGCTGATAAAGATGACTGACAGAAATAAAGAACTGTAAATAGGCCAGGCACGGTGGTTCACGCCTGTAATCCCAGCACTTTGGGAGGCTGAGGCAGGTGGATCACAAGGTCAGGAGTTTGAGACCAGCCAGGCCAACATAGTGAAACCCCATCTCTACTAAAAACACAAAAATTAGCTAAGCATGGTAGCACATGACTGTAGTCCCAGCTACTTGGGAGGTTGAGGCAGGAGAATCGCTTGAACCCGGGAGGCGGAGGTTGTGGTGGGCCAAGATTGCACCACTGCACTCCAGCCTGGGCAACAGAGCAAGACTCCATCTCAAAAAAACAAAACAAAATGTAAATAAATCGGTAGTTCAACAGATGGCGAAATGGACAAATAAACAGAAGTATGAAATGGGAGATAAGAAAGAAGAAAGATGAACAGGTAAAAAAGTAAATCAGAAGGAATGAGAAGGGATAGATAAAAAGAGAAGGGAGGTGAAGAGAAAAACATAACGGGAAGGAAGAGAAGCGAAGCATAAAAGAAAAAAGAAGGAAGAGAAGGGACAAAAGGAGGGTAGAAAGGATGAGATGTGACAAACAAGATGAAAAGGCCAATAAAGATGAAAATGGAAAGGAAGAGTTGAAACTAAAAAAAGAATTATGGGAGAACACTGTAAACAGTTACTTACTCTAAAAACATCTTAGCTATATTGCACTTATCTTTAACAAATAACTCAGAAGTTATATTTGAAAAAATACAGCACTTTTTTTTTTTATTTTTTTTTTGAGACGGAGTCTCACTCTGTCAGTCAGGCTGAAGTGCAGTGGTGTGACCTCGGCTCACTGCAAGCTCTGCCTCCCAGGTTCAAGCAATACTCTGCCTCAGCCTCCCAAGTAGCTGGGACTGCAGGCGCCCGCCACCACACCTGGCTAATTTTTGTATTTTTAGTAGAGATGCGGTTTCACCATCTTGGCCAGGCTGGTCTTGAACCCCCGACCTTGTGATCCACCCGCCTCGGCCTCCCAAAGTGCTCGGATTACAGGTGTGAGCCACCACATCTGGCCGTTAAAATATAGTACTTTTAAAACATCTGTTGAGACCAGGCGTGGTGGTTCACGCCTGTTATCCCAGCACTTTGGGAGGCCGAGGAAGAGAGATCACGAGGTCAGGAGATCGAGACCATCCTGGCTACCACAGTGAAACCTCGTCTCTACTAAAAATAAAAAAAAAAAAATTAGCCAGGTGTGGTGGCGGCCCCTTGTAGTCCCAGCTACTTGGGTGGCTGAGGCAGGAGAATGGCATGAACCTGGGAGGCGGAGCTTGCAGTGAGTGGAGATTGTGCCACTGCACCCCAACCTGGGTGACAGAACGAGACACTGTCTCAGGAATAATAATAAAAAAAAAATCTGCTGAATGAGTCTTATGAGACTAGGTTATTTGGAGGAACATGCTGTTAAGAATTAAAGCCATAATTGCTAGTATGTATATATAAATGACAGCCCAAACATCTCATGTCGATTGATTCTATTACCACCATTGAGATGGAAGATGTCACTCTTTAGTACTTTGAAAACTGCCTTTTATTTCCCAAGTAGTAATGTTTATGTAATCAAAGAAGGAACGTGATGTTAAATAAAGAACGAAAACCCTTTGAAATGAAAATTTGGCCAAAGTAGTGGAAATAATAAGCTTCACAGTGATATTGTGAAGAAACCTTAGTTAACATTATTTTATGATATTTTCAATAAGAAGTGATCACAGAGAATTTCAGAGCACTGTGGGTGGGACACAGGAGTGGCCACATAGTCTAAACGTTTCACAATACCAGTGAAAAACCTGCAAGCCTAAAGAATGTTAATACTTTGTCAAAAAACATGATAATCCCAGGGCTGCTAATGTTCAATTTCACAAATGAATTAATGAACACGAACAACGTCTGCTGTGATGTTCAGAGAATAGGAAGGAACTACAAAAATCAGTGGACTTGATCCATTTATTTATTTGTATACTTGTAATCATCATTAGGTCCCTAAACTGCAAGATTCCTAAGATCCAGGAATATATTTTCACTTTCCTATCCCTGGAGAGGAATATATTGCTTGGCAGATAATGGTCAATAAATATGTTTAATCAAAGAGATAGTGTAAAAGAGCACAAAGTTAGAGCCATTAGATAATTATCATCACTGCATAACTTCTCTATAAACTCTTTAACATAGGCCCCTGCCAGTGACCTGGAGATTACACCTGACCCTATGTCAGTATGCAAGAGAGGCTGACTATGACTACTTTAAGTTCCCCACGGACCAGTAATCTACAAATTATTTAAGACACAGCTCAAAAGATAAATGTCATGTGCCCTTAGGGGACATCTTACCCCACTCCTAAGGACAATGTAAAAATAAAACAAAAGACAAACTGGGTAGTAATTAGATGTCCCGAGAGGAAAAGTTTCCTACCATTCATGATCATGTGATTCCAGGACTTCCCAACACAGACAGCAAGCCCAGTGAATATCCCTCATATTTGGATCATCTCTCCACCCAGGCTCACCTTCCTTACAGCATCACAGCCCCCGAAAACATCCTTTGCCCCTCCATTCCCCACCCCTACCTTCTGTACATGTTAGCCCCCTGCCTCCTTAGTGCACCCTCCTCCCCAGCATACAGCCCACTTGCCCCCCACTCCACCTCACCTCCACGTATATCCTTTCCACTGGAGCCTACCATTCCCCCAGCTCTTGTCTTCCCACAGCACTCCGCCTCCCAATCCCCTTGGGAAGCCTGCTCTACCCTTAGGGACCAGGATAATTCTAGACAGTGCCCATGCCCATTGGCACACCTCAGTGGGAAAGAAGCTCCCACTGAAGGCTCTGACACATTTTCTCAGAGAAATGTTGTTGGCTTTAATTCTTGATGGAGTTTAAGTCCTATTTGTACAAATTTTTTTCTGCGGCATCCTTAAAGCTGGGCTGTGAATAACCGTCATTTAGAACTCTTGTTTCCACAGGGGAGTGGAGGTATTCTGATGTTCAAATGATAAATTCAACAACAAAATTCTAAAATACATTCCATTTCCAGGTCAGAAATTAAAGGAACAAAAGCCATTTCAAAAAGAACAAAACATTGTGTTTAAAAAGCTGAATTGTGAAACATCCATGGGACATTCACATTTTGCAACTTATAAAGGGACAGATGTGCAACTTACCTAACTAGCTAAACAAGGATAACTTGAAATTTTACCAATAATTAATTAAACTAAGCTAAGTGGCCTCTTTTCAAAAGGTCTCATCCAACTAGATTTATGTATTGGAAGAGTCCTGCTTTGATGGGATCACAGTTTTTTACCCCAAGATTCTGGACACTTAAAAGTATAATAACATTACATTTTGGCAACTCAGTATTGTATAATGTAATTAAATGGGAAACAAGTAGGTGAGTTGCTGCAAGGTGAGTCATGGTCAAGAAAATACTCAGTGAATGAACCTCCACCTTAAACTATAAAGAACGGTGGACGCTAGAGGGAATAAAATAGAAAGATTAATAAAATTAATTAATTCATCCCAAAAAAGTTTAGCCAGTTAGCGTCATAAACTCAAGGGCATACACGTAAAAGACATCACTGAGTCAGCGCCAGAGGTGTGGCTTGTCTGCATCTACACAATCTCTTTCAGCAACTGTTCAATTGGTAATGCTTCCCACAATACATTCTCAGCATCTGCGGTCTAGAGCCTGCCAGCTTTAAAGGCAGGATCCACCCAGCCCCTTAGGCAGGCTCTAGAGGGTGTAGCCAGCACCCTAAATAGGTGTATACCCCCCCACGTGTGCCTGAGCCCCAAAGGCAAGGGGGTGGAATTTGCAATTGGAAGGTGTGGGGAGTTCTACTTTTCTGGGAACTATAGGAAGACAGAAAGAAACAAACGCAACAAAGACCGGCACTCCCAACCTTCCATCATTCTATTTCATATTATTCTTATTCGTCAATCATTTTGAAGCCTCCCTCCGCCACCACCACCCCCCCCCCCCCCAAAAAAAAAAAACCCAGCTTTCTCTTCTAAGTCCCTTTCATCACTGTCTCCTTTCCTGATGCTAGTCAGCAATGATTCAGCCTCTGTCATGGATTTCCTCCGGGCTCTTGCACTTGTTAGGATGAGAAAGGGAAAGAAGGGAGGTGCCTGCCAGTAACCTGGCAAGATGTTTGTAAATGGGAATTTGGACATAAGGTGTTGGGCATTAAATTCTCGCCTCAACTGCTTGCCACCCGCACACCTTCTTCTTAAGTGTTCTGGCCGCCTGAGCTCTCATTTCCACGTCTAGGTCAGAGAGACCCTATAACCTCACCACTCCAAGCATAGACAACGTGCTAACTTGTGTTCCCATAACCTCCCAGCCTCCTCCTCTAAAGCACTGTTGTCTCTTGACATACCTATGACCCCTGCAATGAACACAGGCACATTCCCTGCCTCTTCACTCACCTTATACAGGCAAGACCCCCCACATATCACACAGAATAGGCCAAAAGTCTCCAAGTCCCGTTCCAGGAGCAACCTGCTCTAGGCATACTCTCCTCCTCTAGATCACTCACCACGATTTAGAGCAGTGGTTCTCAAACTTTGGTAGGTACAGACTTTCTCCTGGAGAGCTGCTAGGGCACACAGACCTAGACTCAGGCCGACCCAAGTTTGAAAAACACAGGTGGCTACCAGTCTGCACTCAGAAACGGGATCCTGTACAATTAAGAGGTTGTGTGAAAAAAACTGTCTTTTCAAGTTCTGCTCCTCACTACGGATCTAAAGAACACCCACGCCCCTCAGCGACCTAAGGTCTCCCACCTTTTCCCGGAACCCTCCACCCCCACGTCCTCCGCTTCCACCCTGGATTTCCTCCCACGAGACTCTTCCCAGCGGTCTCTCCTCCCGCTTCCTCTCCCGGGGTCCTCGGCGCACTCCTACACTGGGAAAGAGGAAACAAATCCAGCGTCCACGAGCGGCGGCGCCCGTCCTTTGGGGACCCAAACCGACTCCGCCCGAGACAACTTTTCAAAGTTCTCAACTCACTCGCACCCACACGACAATGAAAGAAACGTAGAAAAGACTAAAGCAACTGAGCTCTGCACCCTGGGGAACTTCCAATCCCGCGCGCGCTCCCAAGGGGGAGGCCCTTATCCCTCCCGTCAGCCGCGCCGGCCAAGGGCGGGTGAAGCCCTGGCCCTCCCCCCCCCGCCTAGCACCCCAAGCACCTCAACCCTGCGCCCGCTGGGGTCCCGCCCGCCGTGGTCCGGGGCAGGGGAGCCCGAGCCCCACTTACGGCCAGGAGAGCCCTAAGCCGCGCGCAACCGCGCCCGCCACACCGCGCCCGCTGCCGAAGGTTTGCCTCCCAGGAAGCAGCGAGCGCCCGGGCGAGGGCGGGGAGGGGAGGGGAGTTACCTGCCCAGCGTCAAGTCGGCGGCGGGAGGCTGATTCCGGCTCGAACCGCGCCTCCCCGAGACCGAGGTGCAGCGCTAGAGGGGGCGGGAGTGGAGACGGGTTACAACAAGTCTCTAGTCGTGGCACGCCAAACCCCAAACAGCCAGAAAGCGCTCGGAACCTGTCTGAACTCAACCACCCAACCCTCTCCCGGCGGAGTATGAAAAAGCCTTTCTTTCCTGCCCGCCCTCGGGGCTACGGGGCAATTACAAGTCCCGACACCCTGCTCCTGGGCTGGGGCAAGGAGCGATCCCGGAGGACAGCGACGCTCACCTGGGAAGAAGGCGGATCTAGGCCGAGCGGGGCCGTGGTCCCGGCCTCGCTTCTCCCTGGGCTCATGAATGCCTGGAGGACAGGCCTGGGGACGGCGGGGTGAGAGCAAGGGTTGTAGCACCCTCGAGAGTGTGGGGCGGATTCATCCATAGTAGGTAATTCCACTGGGCATCCCGCAGTGCAGACTCCTTCTCAACGCCTAAGAGAGTTTTTAGGCTTGGAGACGACGTGAGGAGTGGAAAAGTACAAGAAAAAGTGCTTGTGCATTTACCTTTTTTATGTAAAAGATTTTTTTTTTTTTTTTTTTTTTGAGACGGAGTCTTGCTCTGTCGCCCAGGCTAGAGTGCAGTGGCGCGATCTCGGCTCACTGCAAGCTCCGCCTCCTGGGTTCACGTCATTCTCCTGCCTCAGCCTCCGAAGTAGCTGGGACTACAGGTGCCCGCCACCACGCCCGGCTAATTTTTTTTGTATTTTTTAGTGGAGACGGGGGTTTCACCATGTTAGCCAGGATGGTCTTGATCTACTGACCTCGTGATCGACCCCCCTCAGCCTCCCAAAGTGCTGGGATTACAGGCGTGAGCCCCCGCGCCCCGTCACAATTTCAAATATCATCAAAGATTTTGGTACTGACTCTCAACTGTCCTAGTTACAGATTTGGGATGAAAGGATATTGTTTAAAATAGGGAGATGTGCGTCAAAAGCAGGTCACTCTAGGTGGGATACTGCGGAGCAATGTTACGGAAGTAGAGACAGTATAATTTAGTTTTAACATGAAATACAGTAAATAATAAAATTTATTTTTTCATTTCCTTGCCTACACCTCAGTAAATCTGTCATGAGTATTTACAATAACTTGTGTAATCACGTAGACTTCAAGATATAGTCATTTGCAGCAAATGTTTAAAATGCAGCCTAGTATTGTAAGAATGGAATTTAGGGTAATAATAGACATATTTTAAGCTTCTGGCATAATATATAAATTATCATAAAATTGAATTGACCCTTAAAAATGACTTTCATGGCTATTTTGCCCGTAATTAAACAGTTTAGGAAAATGCTAAACCATTAAGGTTTGGATTAATCCCTAACTGATGTGCTGATTTAAACTGAAGAATGAAATTCGCATTAGTCTGGATACTGAAACATCAGAGCAAAGGGCAAAGTCAGGAAAGTAAAAGCAAATTCCAGGATATTACAAAGCTAACCTTCCAAATCTTGGTGTCTGATTTGTAGTTTCTTTTCTTCAAAAGCATGTAGAGAATTGTCTTGTTTTATGTATTTATTTTTTTCCTTCTGTTCCTAATTTTCACATCTCACTTGTTAGTATTTTTTTCAGTTCTCTTCCTCATTTTTGGCATGCAATCCATTGACTAAATTAATATTCTGTATGTGGTACTTAATATACTGGCATGTTTCTACAACCTTTGAGAATAATTCTGGATATTTCTTAAAGGTGCAATACTTATGAATATTTTGAGACTACACTTATCCTATTTTTAAAAATATCAAGAATATTTACAGTAAAATGAGGCCCACAGGAAGTCTAATTTTATTAAGATATGCTTTCATGCTAAGTCAAGTGAAATCACAAAGAAAGAAGGATATCTACTAGAGTGTTCATTATTAAAAGCAAATAAAAGATCAGAAAATAGAAGTGGAGAGAGAGAATCCATTAAAGGTATTATGCTATGTAAGACCTTTCCATCCTTAATGGGATGGAAAGATACATAGGAGCCTAGAAGGTAGGTGAGGAATGTGGACAGAATTTCATAGAACTATTAGAATTTGAATTGGGTCCTGACTGATGAGCAAACTTCTCAGGAGAATGAAATTGGCATGTGATTAGATGCTGAAAGAGCAGAGTAAAGGCTAGAGGATGAAAGTTAAAGCAAGTTCCAGAACTCACAAATCAACTACCTGATTTGGCCATGGGCACCACATGGTTTTGGTGGAAGATACGTTTAGAAATAAAGTTTGGAGGCCGGGCGCAGTGGCTCAAGCCTGTAATCCCAGCACTTTGGGAGGCCGAGACGGGCGGATCACGAGGTCAGAAGATCGAGACCATCCTGGCTAACACGGTGAAACCCCGTCTCTACTAAAAAATACAAAAAAACTAGCCAGGCGAGGTGGTGGGCACCTGTTAGTCTCAGCTACTCGGGAGGCTGAGGCAGGAGAATGGCGTAAACCCAGGAGGCGGAGCTTGCAATGAGCTGAGATCGTGCCACTGCACTCCAGCCCGGGCGGCAGAGCGAGACTCGGTCTCAAAAAAATAAATAAATAAAATAAAGTTTGGAGTAATTTTCTCACAGAATGGGGTCAAAATTATTTACAATCTAAGATTGTTGTGAGAATTATAAATTAGATATGGTATGTGAAAAACATTCCAGCTCTTGATCTGCGGTAAGCACGTAAGTGGCCATTACTATTAATTATACTGGGAATCAGATTGGGAAGAACTCTGATTGCAATTTGAAAAATATGGACTTGTGTCTCTTGCTGGTGATGTGTTGACTAATCTAACAGTTGGTGCCTTTGGTATAAATTCTAGGGAGTCAGGAAGAGTAGTTATGCCTAACTGTAGTGTGAATAGTATGACAAGGGGAGAAATAGTGAAAATGAAAAGGAGGAAACCAATTTGACAGCCAATGAGATTGAAAATCATATGATTTGCGTCAGATAGATTGGATGTAGAATTTAAAGTGAAAGAAATAAATAGGTTTTCTTTTCTTTCTTTCTTTTTTTGAGACAGGATCTTGCTCTGCCCCCTAGGCTGGAGTGTAGTGTCTCAACTCACTGCAACATCCAACTTTTCAGTTCAAGCAGCTCTCCCACCTCAGCCTCCCTAGTAGCTGGGATTACAGGTGCACACCACCAAACCCAGCTAATTTTTGTATTTTTTTGTAGAGACAGGGTTTCACCGTGTTGCCCAAGTTATAACTGTGTTTTCAAGCTGCCAAAAGTCATCAATAGAGGGGAAGAAAGAAAGAAAATGGCCACGTATGTGAAAAGTAGGAAGAGGCAGGAGCAGAATCATATGAAAGGTTATTTTCAGGTTGTTGGGAATCTTTCTGTAGCTATAGGTACTCAGGTAATTGTGTTGGAAAGGAAATAGCAGAGAATAGAAAATAATGAGTAATGAACAAGGTCCAGATGATATGGGAAGGGAGATACAAAACCTCAGTCACTCCATATGAAAAGTATGCCTAATAAATTCTCTATTATTTTTTAAATGGATAGGTTATATTTAAGACAGAAACTAAAATTAGACTTTTACAGTTAATTCTTTAAAAGTAGCTAACAGGATGGATGGGAAGATTACACTAACAGTGGCTCACACCTGTAATCCCAGCACTTTGAGAGGCCTTGGCAGGCAGATCACAAGGTCAAGGTGATCAAGACCATCCTGGCCAACAAGTGAAACCCCGTCTCTACTAAAAATACAAAAATTAGCTGAGTATGGTGGTACACACCTGTAATCCCAGCTACTTGGGAGGCTGAGGCAGGAGAATTGCTTGAACCCGGGAGGCGGAGATTGTAGTGAGCCCAGATTGTGCCACTGTACTCCAGCCTAGAGACAGAGCGAGATTCCGTCTCAAAAAAAAAGGCTCTTAAAACAATATCTGTTCAAAAAACTACAATCTTCATTGCATCTTTCTACAATATTTAATCTAAATATTTATTAAATAATTATAAAAATATTTCCATTCTACCATATTTAAAGTCCAGACAAATCAGTGGAAATATGAAGTTACACTTAACAGGTATGCAAGCAGGTTCAAAAGCAATCAGGTATTTTTTCCTGTCTTGAAAGTACTTATAATTTTTTTTTTTTTTTGAGACGGGGTCTCACTCTGTTGCCCAGGCTGGAGTGCAGTGGCACGGTCTTGGCTCACTGCAACCTCTGTCTCCCGGGTTCAAGCGATTCTTCTGCCTCAGCCTCCCAAGTAGCTGGGACTACAGGCATGCACCACCACACCTGGCTCATTTTTGTATTTTTAGTAGAGACGAGGTTTCACCATATTGGCCTGGGTGGTGTCAAACTCCTGACCTCGTGATCCACCTGCCTCGGCCTCCCAAAGTGCTGGGATTACAGGTATGAGCCACCGTGCCCGGCTAGTACTTATAATTTAACTGATAAGATATATGTAAAGTAGAATAATCCAGAAAAAATATATATACACATAACTATAGATAACAATGAAAGAGACAGGAATTATAGAAGAGAGAAAGCAACTAACTTTATTGGGAAAGAAGGAAATCATACTCTGAATGACATGTGTTTTTTCAGTTGTTGATTTGTTTTCAACAAATATGTTTCTTAAAAATCCTTAGAAGTATGAGAAGTATGAGAAGCTATTTCAATTAGTTACCAGGTCTCAGTCATTATTTGCACACAAAAAGAGCACTAAGATTCGAGTTCCTTCAAGAGCTTTAGGATGTATGTATTTTAGTTCAGTTCGAGACAATGGTTTTCAGGCAGATAAAGCCTTTAATACAGAAAGAATATCATATCTAATGATAAGAAAATGGATGTGTCTCTCGAAAACATTTTCATAGCTGAGCGCAGTGGCTCATGCCTGTAATCCCAACACTTTGGGAGGCCAAGGTGGATCAAGAGGTCAGGAGCTCCAAACCAGCCTGACCAACATGGTGAAACCCCGTCTCTACTAAAAATTAGCCAGGAGTGGTAGAACGTGCCTGTAACCCTAGCTGCTGAGGAGACTGAGGCAGGAGAATTGCTTGAACCCAGGAAGCAAAGGTTACAGTGAGCTGAGATCACGCCATTGCACTCCAGCCTGGGAGCCTAGGCAATAGAGTGAGACTTCGTCTCCACAAAAAAATAAAAAACAACAACAACAACAACAAATATTTTCCCCAAGTACTTTGGGGAAGTTACCAAGCAAAATTCCTGTCAGTGTTGGCTAAAACTGTGGCCAGATGAATCATCACATTAGTTTAATTGTCTTATGACATTTCATGTAAGACTACTGTGAAAATTATTGAAATGAACATCATAATCATTTTATATATCTCTCACATTTAAATTGTTCATAAAGTATTATGTAAGTGCCATAAATACGTTTATTGAGAGCTTTCTAAAGAAAAGGCATTATGCCAAGCACTGGTTAGGGCAGAGGATAGAAAGACTAATAAAGCATAGCAGATAATATAACTAGGAATCTTGTGTTAATTTGATTCCTTGACTGGTGTTTGTGTGTTCATTGGTGTGTAGACAACTAATTAAAGACCAGTTGAAGTTCAAAAAGATGGTGCAAACATTTGTGAAAAGAGGTGTGGAAACAAATGTAATAAAATTCAATAGATTTGTAGATTAAAAATTTTTTTTTTCCTGTTTTGGTCATCACGAAGTTCCTTTAGAAGGATGAAAAACACATTATCATACAGTGTGCTTCATCCATTCTTCAAAATTATGGTGTAGTACTGGGTAATTATTTCTTTTAATTTGCAAACATTTGTAAAAAGTTAGATAATTGTAACAAATTATTTTAGAGAATGAGGTAAAGAGATATGAAATGACTTAATTAAAATAGCAGAAAATCATGGTCCTTAATTTTTAAATTGCTAAACTCATTAGGTCCTATTCTCTCATGAGTGCATTTCCTCTTCTCTTTCTCTTAGGCAGATCAAACACATGAAAATATTAGGTTGCTTACATTTTTCATAATACATGTAAATAACATTAAAAACCATGCTGGTATTTACTGGTAAATTGCATAATCATGCCATTAGGTGTAAAAACAGAACATAGAGTGAGCTAATAGAATCTATTTCATACAAAGTACTGATTATTTTAATTATTCAATTTTTAAAATATTCATTCATCTTTTGTTATTAGTATTTGTTAGGACATGAGAATTGTCAATATTTAACATCTTTGAAAATACTAAATCTAACTTCTGAAGTCATCTGTTACTCATTGTTATGGATGAATATGAATAGCCATCTTCTAAGGTGTTTTATCATAGCAATATAGAAAGGTCGTTATCATCAACATTGTTAGCATAATCATAGACATTCATTGTTACTATATGTTGTAGGAATTATAAAAAATCACATCAGTAGTGATCATTTTTGGTGTCCTTAGAGTCACAGTCTGGACTGGATTTCACAAACTTCAGCTGAGGTCTGGGATATAACTTGTATTTTTTATAATTAAGACAGAAAAAGAGAAAACAACAACAAAAATGGAGCATCAGTAAACTGCCAACTCCAACTGCCTTTTTGGAAGGCCTAATTTGAGGATGTCTGAAATTCTGTATCACTGTCTCCCAGACATATCATGTTTATTTCTACATCACACCTTTGCCCACCTCTGCTCAGTGGACCTCCAGCCTACAATGCCTCCCTCGTTCCTCTGTCTCGCTTCAGGTTAGTCATTGTTCAAAATCTATTTCTACATTGTTTTATTCCAGCTTTGACTGGTGTAGGCCCCTTAAAATGCCTAAGACTTAATCCCTTTACTATTTTTTCTGCCAACTATATGTGATTTTATAACATCCTTTTTATTTATTTATTTATTTATTTATTTTTTCTGGCTGTTATTGAAGTCTTCTGGTATAATGTGACATTTCCAGTGTTTTGTCTTCCAGTCAGATCAGTGGTTCTCAGTGGACCAATTCATAAGGAACTTTTGGAAAATGTTACAGTGATTGAGGGCTGTGTATTGAGGTTATATGGTGGGCCTGGAAATGACAATGTCCTGTGATGTATCCATCACAATGGAAAATTATCTGATGTCTTGGGCAAATAATAGCAGCCCTGCCAGACAAAATGAAGATGAAAAATTCATTTATAATTGCCTAAGTTCAGAGCTTCTCTCCGTTTTACATACAAATACAAGAAATGTTTGGCACGGTTTTAATGTATACTGAATTACAGGAATCCAATTACAATATATTTTGCTTAACGTAGACATTTGCTAAGAATTAGTCATCATTTTTTAGATCATGGCACTACAGAACTGCTTCAGAGATATAATAAAACTCATCGTTCTTCCTTAGCATCTGTAGGTCAGTCATCTCACCTCTCACAGCTTCTTCTGTCTTCTGGTATATTTGTGTATGAATGTTTATATACTACGACAAATAGCATTTTTTTATAAATTCCTTTTATTTACATTATAATCAGGACATAACATTATTTTTTAAAGTTATATGTGTAGGCTAAATTACATTATTAATAAATTTCATTGTTTTAGTGTAACAAGATGATGTTACAAAATATTTCTTTAAAACCAAGAAGGGGCATTGAGCCTGGTTGAGAACTACAGAACCGTATTGTATGCCTTCATGGGAGAAAACCACTGGAAAGGGGACAAGGTGAAGTGGAAAACTAGAATTTATTATTTCCTTTGTGCCAGGAAAGAATTTATTTCCTTTGTGTCATTGATTCTAAACTATAGTGAATACTCTGCATAGCTCCCCCAGCAATCACTACACGTTAAATGACATGCAATCACTAAGTTTTAAAAAAGGAACTAGTTCAAGGTATAAAACATGTGGCTTTCTCAAATATACGCTCTGACTTGTCTACTTCTCTATTTCACCCGGTATGCCTCCCACCTCTCCTTAACCTATAGCCCCGACCTCATTTTCTGAGCTCCAGCCTCTTTACTCTCCTTTCAGTTACTGTAGTTCACCAGGCTGTCTTCTTCCTTGGGGCATTTGCACATGCTGTTCCTTATGCCTAGGAAGCTCATCTTTACACCACTTCCTCTCTCTTTTTCTTGAGGAATGCTCTCTCTGGAACTATTCCTGTGCTTTTTTAAATGCATGCTTCTTTTCTCACTTCTCACTACTTCATGGAAATCCCTCCATGTCAAAAGACAGAGCTCTAATTGTTTATTTGAATGGGTGCATAATACCCCTTGGTGAGGATATATTATATATGTAGCACTAATTGATTAGAATTTTATATCCAGATTATTTTTTCTACTATTCACAATATTGCCATCAACACCCTTGTATATTAAAAATGAAAAAAAAAAAAAACTACTATGAACTCCTCCTTCACAGTTTAACTTAACTCTCTTTTTCACAGGAAAGCCTCCTGATTTCTTAGACTCTCAATTCTAGGTTTACAAGCTTCTATGTACTTTTTCTTCCTAATGTGTCAGGCCATTCTTTATGTTGCTATAAAAAAAAACTGAGGGCTAGGCGTGGTGGCTCACGCCTGTAATCCCAGTGCTTTGGGAGGCCAAGGCAGGCGGATCACTAGGTCAGGAGATGGAGACCATACTGGCTAACACGGTGAAACCCCGTCTCTACTAAAAACACACAAAAAATTAGCCGGGCTTGGTGGCGGGCGCCTGTAGTCCCAGCTACCGGGGAGGCTGAGGCTGGAGAAAGGCGTGAACCCGGGAGGCGGAGCTTGCTTGCAGTGAGCCGAGATCGCGCCACTGCATATCCACAGGGAGACTCCATCTCAAAAACAAAACAAAACAAAACAAACAAAACAAAACACAAAAACTGAGGTTGGGTAATTTATAATGAAAACAGGTTTAATTTGCTTATGGTTCTGTAGGTTGTACAAGAAGCGTGGTGCTGGCATCTCCTTGGCTTCTGGGGAGGCCCCAGGAAGCTTGCAATCAGGCAGAAGACAAAGGAGTAAGCCAGTGCCTCACATGGTGAGAGCCACAGAAAAAGGAGGAGGAGGTGTCACGCATATTTTAAAAAACCAGATGTCAGGATAACTCACTATCATGAAGACAGCACCAAACCATGAGGCTGTCATAATTATAATGTTAGGTTTATTTATACAAAAGATCAACTCTTCTGGTTCTTAGAGAACACGCAACTGTTTCTGGAGGAAACTGAGCTTCAAAGGATTCAACATCTACATTACTCAACATCAAACTTCCAATATCAAAAAATTATCTCCTAATCACTGCTGTAATTATTAGAATAAAATTATTCATAATTTATAGTGAAAATATTCATATTTAAATCACAAATATAGATACACATTTTTGTTTTCTGTTTTTCTGAGACTGAGTTTTCACTCTTGTTGCCCAGGCTGGAGTGCAATGGCACAATCTCAGCTCACTGCAACCTCTGCCTCCAGGGTTCAAGCAATTCTCCTGCCTCAGCCTCCAGAGTAGCTGGGATTACAGGCTCCCACCACCACACCCAGCTAATTATTGTATTTTTAGTAGAGATGGGATTTTACCATGTTAGCCAGGCTAGTCTCAAACTCCTGACCTCAGGTGATCCACCTGCCTAGGCCTCCCAAAGTTCTGGGATTACAGGTGCGAGCCACTATGCCCAGCCTAGATACATTTTTGAACAATGCTCTTTTCTATCTTTCCTACTCCCTGTATTCAAACTAAAAATATATTTCTCTAGTAGGTATTAAAAGGAATCCCCACTAAAACACTAAACTTTATTTAAGTAGATGTTTGCCAGGACCCCAGTTCTACCTACAAATGTAGGCAGAATAAAATTCATGGCCACTATGATTGTTATTTGAAAAAAAGAGAATTATGGAAGAGTATTTAACCAAAAAAAATTACAAAAACATATAAGATACTATTGCTGTAGACAGATTGCATTGGTGTTTGTTATTGCATAAAGAACAAATAATTTTCAGTTTAAAAATCTAGGCCAGGAGCAGCGGCTCACACCTGCAATCCCAACACTTTGGGAGGCCGAAGCAGGCGGATCACCAGGTCAGGAGTTCGAGACCAGCCTGGCTAACACAGTGAAACCCCGTCTCTGCTAAAAATACACAAAAAAATTAGCCAGGTGTGGTGGCGGGCACCTGTAGTCCCAGCTACTCAGGAGGCTGAGGCAGGAGAATGGCGTGAACCTGGGAGGCGGAGCTTGCAGTGAGCCAAGATCTCGTCACTGCACTCCAGCCTGGGTGACAGAGTAAGACTGCCTCTCAAGGAAAAAAAAAAAAAAAAAAAAAAAAAAAATCTATTACGAGAAATGGCTGGGCCATTAGAGCATTTGGAATGAGAAATGGTAAGAAGAAAATTAAAATCCAGATGGAATAGAACTAGAACTCCAATACCATTACTAAATTTGAGCCCAAGTTTTACAGCCAGTTGATTTTAATTTAAATTCTGATTTTTTTGAGATTTGTTATGACCCCTTAGCATAGCAACTTAAATTTCTATGTCTCTATATCCATATCCCTAAATCTAGCATAATTATAATAATACTGACTAACCTCAAAAAGATGTTGGGTAGCTTATAAAACCTGCAATTATCATACAAAAGTCCAATATTACTATGGTTATCGTTACTGCAGACATTCCACACCTATTTCAAACATCAAAACCAAGACCAGCTCTAAGATGAGTTAGACAGAAACATAGTCTTTTATCTCTAGCTGGCAAAAATTCCATTATAATGGTTTATCTTGAATGACCATGTTCTAAAGAGACCAGCTGATATTTCAAAATAACTCCCCCCAAATTAAGTTTTCACTTAGCACAACCTGTGGACAAGGTGAAGGCATTTATCTTCAATTAAGCCAATCAGATTTTCCCTTGGAATTTGGAGACAACTTCAGCATGTGTCTGAATCTATAAAGTCAAACTGTGCAGTAACTGTACATAGTCATGTAGATAGAAAAAGGAAGCAAACTGATCTGGAAAGAGGACAAGGACACAAAGGCACAGGGCAAAGTAAAGACAAAAAATGAAACTGAGTCCTAACTGCTTTTCATTTCATAGGTCCAGGTTCTGCATGAGGCTTGGATGTGATCCTATCCTTAGCCCTGGGAGATGAGATATGCACACATCCTCATAACACGTTTTCCATTCCTACATTTGTAAACACAAATGGGTGTCTGTTACTTGTGTTCTAAAGAATTCTAGCTAATAACCTATTTTAGTATCAGGTGAAGTGCTGAGAATAATAGAATTTCTGAAAATATGGAACTGGTTAAATCAGGCAAGGTTCAGGTCCAGAAAGGTTTTCCCAACCCAGGGGAGAATTTGGTAGTCTAGTATACATACAGTGATGTTTTTGATTAAGCTATTATCTGTTGATTCTTAAAACTTAGGCTGAGTGCCTACCAGTGATGAAACTTTTGTAGAAACAGTAGCAAATATCTGCAGATGTGAGAATGTGTTGTTTGCACCCTGATATATTTAATTTGGCTCCTTCCTCATCCCATTGTTACCCACCTATGGTGACTGTTACCCATCTGTGGTCTGTGGCTGAGTTTAATTGGCAGAAAATGTGAGGATGGTTGAGTCCTCTCAACAGCTCATCATCACAAGCAGGGAGTTTTCATGGTAGAGTAGGGGTTGGGGAGTGTCTTTACAGACAATGTCTTACGGAAATGTTTTGTTTGTTTATTTGTTTGTTTTTAGCAAAACAAGTCCCCCAAAATGAAATCAAAAGACAGCAAATACAAGAGCTTTAAGATGGTGTGAAATTCGAATGAACAGTGACCCATGGTAATAAATAGTAAGGGAAGTGTTAGCCACTCGGGTTACCCTCAGATCCAAATGTAAACACTACTAGGAAGTGGTGTTTTCATACCTATGTGTGTGTGCAAACACACACACCCACTCACAGGAACCTTCCTCATGCTCCCCTTGGGAGTGACCTTGAACAGCACTACCTAAGGAAAAAATTAAGATTTATTTATTTCATTTTAAAAAGCAGGCCAGGCGTGGTGGGTCACGCCTGTAACCCCAGCACTTTGGGAGGCTGAGGTGGACGGATCACAAGGTCAGGAGATCGAGACCATCCTGGCTAACACAGTGAAACCCCATCTCTACTAAAAATACAAAAAATTAGCCGGGTGTGGTGGTGGGTACCTGTAGTCCCTGCTGCTTGGGAGGCTGAGGCAAGAGAATAGTGTGAACCTGGGAGGCGGAGCTTGGTAGTGAGCCAAGATCATGCCACTGCACTCCAGCCTGGGCCACAGAGCAAGACTCCGTCTCCAAAAAAAAAAAAAAAAAAGCATTTTTTTTTTTCACCACCATTGCTTATCAGGTGTGTTGGCCATGGTTCAATTTAAAATTTTAGGGCACAGTTTACAATGTGGTAAGAATCTATACCTGGACAGATTGAGAATAAACTGGAGAAAGGAATGAGCTTCGCTTAGAGAAAATTAACCCAGACTAAAACGGCCCTCAGTTGTTTTTTTTCTAGCCAACATCCCTTTCTTTAAAAAGTCATATTTCCCTATTCCTTTTGTATGTAATGGAGCTGGAAACCACAATATCTCCTTACCCGTCCCACAGCCACAGTGATCAGTGCATGACCTAACCATCCACGTTTTACTGGGAAGAAATAAAGGACTAGGATGCTTGAATCATCCAGACAGGGCCAATCTGAGATTGTCTCTGGAATCCAAATCCCAACATTAATAACAATTGGATTTTTTTCTTTTTTAAACCTATAAAATAGTTTGGCCATACTTAAATGTCGAAAAAAATCATATAACAAGAATCCATATAACCACCAACTAGTGTAAGAAATAAAATATTACCGACATAGCTAAGGTTCCTATGCACCCCACTGCAGCTCACTCACCTATGGTCCTGCAGAAGTAATCACTCTGCTCAATTTAATGTTTATTATTCCCATGTCAGTCACAAAAATTTTTTTTTAACATATGTAGACATTCATAAAGAATATATAGTATTGGCTGGGTGTGGTGGCTCACACCTGTAATCCTAGCACTTTGGGAGGCTGAGGCAGGCGGATCATGAAGTCAAAAGTTCGAGACCAGCCTGGCCACTATGGTGAAACCCTGTCTCTACTAAAAATGCAAAAATTAGCCAGTTGTGGTGATGTGCACCTGTAGTCCCAGCTACTTGGGAGGCTGAGGCAGAAGAATCGCTTGAACCCAGGAGGTGGCGGTTGCAGTGAGCCGAGATCACACCACTGCACTCCAACCTGGGCGACAGAGCAAGACTCCGTCACACACACACACACACAAAAAAAAAGAGAGAATATATAGTATTATTTTGTGGAGTTTAAAATGATATCAATGTTTTACTATTAACTCTAGTCACCCTACTGTGCAATAGAACACCATAGTTTATTCCTCCTATCTAATTACAACTTTGTACACATTGGCCAACCTCTCTTCATCCTCCCCTCCCCCTCCTTCTCCCCCTTCTCTCTCCAGTGACTGGTTACCACTGTTCTACTCTCTGCTTCTATGATATCAGTTGTTATTTTCTAGATTCCATGTATAACTAAGATCATGCAATGTTTGCACTGAAACATCAAATTGTATGCCATACATGTGTACAATTACAAAAATTAGTCAATTTTACAAATGGATAATTTTTAAAAACTGTATCAATATATCATACTGTAATTCCAGAAGTTAGAGGCTGTCTTTCCAAGATTGTTAAACTGGAGTGAGTAGCCTGGAATGTTGGCTTCCATCTTTCCTAACTGCATGTAGGAAAAATGTGTAAAGGAAAAGAAAATGAAGCCAGCTTATGAAAAAAAAATAAATAAATAAGCCATGGGGTGAGGGGAACGTGGGGGCAGAAATAAGGGAGAGAGAGAACAAAAAATTTACTACATTGATTGAGTCTTGAATAGAGCCAAGTCTAAAACTATCAACCCAGTTCCCATTTTAAATTTAATCTGGCAAGGTGCAGTGGCTCACACCTGTAATCCTAGCTACTGGGGAGGCTGAGGCATGAGAATCGCTTGAAACTGGGAGGTGGAGGTTACAGTGAGCAAGATGTCACCACTGCACTTATATATATATATATATGAACTGAATCTTAAACTGAATCTGATATGAGTTGAGTTTTGTCCCTGTAAACCAAAGAGTTCAATGTATAAATTGGTATATTGAAAAGTAAAACTGCAGGTACAAATCTTGAAATGAGAAACTGTCTGAGTCCAGATTTCTTTGCAGGCAGCAGTGATCTCTGTATCTCTGCATTGGAGATTGGAAATGCTTGTTATGTTTCTGATATGCCTTCTTCAGGTGGAACTTTGGAGAACCCAAAAGAAATAGATGAGAACGTTGGCAAATACTGTTCACTTTCAGCAGCTTCCAGCAAGATCCTGCAAGAAGTGGTCATGCTTAGGTTCTTAAGCCAGTTATCTGCAATTAGAAACACAGCAATATTTAGCTTTGTTAATAAAACACAGCACAGGAATCTGCGATGGCTGAGAGTCAGAAAAGCAGTGCTTTATGAATTTTGAAAGAAAATAACTCATTTGCTTCTAAGCAAAAGTTAGAGCAGACAAAATCAGGGAGGTAAGAAAGTAAGATTGCTGGCCAGGCACGGTGGCTCACACCTATAATCCCAGCACTTTGGGAGGCCAAGGTGGGTGGATCACCAGGTCAGGAGATTGAGATCATCCTGGCTAACATGGTGAAACCCCATCTCTACTAAAAATACAAAAAATTAGCTGGGCGTGGCGGCACATACCTGTAGTCCCAGCTACTTTGGAGACAGTCAGGAGAATCGCTTGAACCCAGGAGGTGGAGGTTGCAGTGAGCTGAGATCACTCCAGCCTGGATGACAGAGTAAGACTCCATCTCAAAAAAAAAAAGAAAAGAAAAGAAAAGAAAAAAAAAAAAAAAAAGAAAGAAAGAAAGAAAGAAGATTGCTGTCCAGAAGCAGCTTAAGTCATAGATTTTATCTTCCAACCACATCTTAATATTTGTTCCCAGAATGACAGAGGTAATACTCTCTCTCTTCAGGTAGTAGATAGTGAAAAGCACTCTCTACTGGGATGCACCGGGACAGGGTACAGACAGGTTTGCCTTCACCACCTTCAGCTAAGGGCACAGTGGAAGCCAGTGAGCAGTGGCCTCAGGAGACTAGCAGAGCACTAACGGCAATTACTGAGACAAACACCTGTAGGGTTAAGATTCAGTGCTCTAGATCCAAGGTTTCTAATGCTGATTATTATCATTTGGAGGTTTCAGAAATAAATTAACAAGCAAAAGAGTGGGTTACGTCAGAAAATGTAACTGTCAGAGAACCCTTGAGCCTGAAAAAGATCTATTTTTGCTCAACCATTAATTCAACACTCAGTTTATTATAATCATATCCACAGAAAATGGGTGGACTAAGAGATTATAGTTCTACAGATGAAATCTTATCATATGCTGCTTTAGATTATGACCACAGAGGAAAATGAACGCCGGCAATCCTCCTGGCAGTCATAGCAAAAGGAGGCAGATATGTAACCTGGAAATTACTCCATGGCCAAAGGTAGGGATCCTTACTACCCTTTCCTATAGAATATGATTTACACTAAGATTCAGTGATGACTATTTGTTATTTTTCCTTCTCTACTTCACAAATAAGACAGCTATTGCAGTTATCTTGTTTTATTATTATTATTTTCTGCCTACCTTCATGGTGGATTTTAAGTGGTAGGGTGGTTAAATGCATCATAGAGGATTGCATCTGGATCTTATCAGTAGATGTGTCATCTGGAGATAATACTGATTTATTCCCCTTAGGAACTGAGTGTGTATTTGGTGGCATATGGAATTATTATAGCTTATTAGGTGGAGACATATAATAATTTCTCATAATGTGAATGCTGAGCAGCTAGGGTTGGAATATAGCAGTGGCTTCGAAAGTATCTTATAAGCACTCTACCTTTGTGGAGCCATCCCTTCCCCATTCATGTGATTCCAGTGCGGCTGTCAATCATACAGTACATCTTTACCCCTATCTATTTGTCCCAGCCTTAGAGGTAAACACGTGACACATCTCTAGACACAGATAAATCTCCATTTATCTTAAGTAGAGCAATTGGACCTATGTGGGCCTATGACCAAAAGAAGATCAGGTTCCTCCAGTTATGAGGTTGTTGAGTAGTTTGTTGTTATACGTAAATTAGTTGGATCATGGATAGGATACCTTTGGGAATATAGGAAGAAAGACTTACATATGTGTTGAGAAATTAAGAGTATGTGGTAGATCTTTGTTTGCCATACTAATAATAATCCTCCTTCTTCTGCCCAAGCATCATGAGGATGAGGTGGCCACCATTCTTAACTTGTATCAATTTATCCTCAATCCTAACAAGGTCAGAAGATGATTACTAAGCCAAATTGGATGGACTACACTTTCTCCCCTATGTAGAAATGGAATTGAGAGTCAGCTGGTTAGTCCTGCATGTGTCTGTCCTTCAACATGTAAATTCGGGGGCTACGGCAATGCCATTCCACCTTACAGATGAAAAGCAGAGATTTCTGCTTCCAGCCATTATGCAGAGACCAAAAAAAAAAAAAAAAAAAAAAAAAAAAAAAGATGCAGGTATGTAGAAATAAAAAGAGAGATGCTTAAATAGAGTTTTAATGGTTCTCCTGGTTCTAATCCCATTGTCTTCTGAGTCCTAATACCATTCCAGCCCTTATGTCACTCCACTGTCGCTGTAAATTCAATTAAGCTTCATCGTATGCTTGCATTACTCCTAATTGGGTTCTGTTTACTTGCAACTAGATGTTTCAAAACAAAGCAGCTATGTAGTCAAAATAATAATTATGATGGCAATAATAACAACAATAATGTTAGTTTATATTAAGCATTTTTCACAGCTATACATGAATTATGTAATGTTCACTATAACCTCGTGAGATAGGTGCTATTTTTATCCCCAACTCAATATATTAACATATATTGTTACATGTTTAGGTGAAAAAAAATCATTCAAGCAAGTTATTACTATGAATTAAAGAATCAATAGATACTGAGTTCCTTTAAGTAAACTGTGATATTATAATAAACTTCCAACCAAGAAGATGAGAGATAAATATTCTCAGGAAGGCTGCAAGTTCTCTTCTTGAAATTGGTTATTCACTAGCATGTCATGATCATTACAGGGAGGTAAATACCAGCCATCCAGTGACATTATTAGATGCTCTGACAGATAATACTATTTGATCAAAAAAAATCACCCAAAACAAAAACAAAACAGCATCCCACTGACACTGAGCCTTTTTTAAGTTCTCAGAGAAAATCTGAATATTAGATAATATCCTCTGTCTTCAGCATCCAGTTACCACTTTTGTTTTCCCTTGATATTTTTCTTAGCCAAAGCTCTGACTTTAAACAAATACTTACATGACTCAGATAATTTGATGTAACATGAAAGAATAACTTTGCCCCTAGCTGATCAGAGCTCATGCACTGCCTGAATAAAATGTCTGGAAAAAAAATTAACCACAGAGAATTTAATGTATGATAAGACCTACCATAATATCATTCAATATAAAGACAGAGTTAGAATTTAATATATAATCCTGTCTTCTACCACACTTTGTACGCTCTTAGGTAGTACTCAGTAGATATTTTTGAGAAAATCAGTGTAAAGTGGATCCAATTTTGAACTGCATCCAGGGATGACTTGTATATGATCAAGAAGGCTTTCATTTCAGCAATTCATGACCAACATAATTTTTTTGTTTTTATTGTTTCACAGATTGTGGAAATGCATTTTCACTGAATTGCCATTTGTTTGCATGTTTGTTGCCTATATTAGAGTCGTTTTCTTAATATCAGAGGCTGTGCCATCCTTATAAATCTTTCTTTCTTCAGTGCCTAGTATTTTGTTAGCATTTAATTAAAACAGGGAAAGTGAACTAATATTATATCAACATAGAAATGTCTTAAGTTTCCAGCGTATTCACATACCTAAGACAGTTCATTTTTTACGGAATTAATGAGAAGTTTGACATCTATGACTTCTACATCACTCTGTAATTACTTGCATATTGATATGGTTTGGGTCTGTGCTCCCACCCAAATCTCATGTTCAATTGTAATTCCATTGTCGGAGATGGGCCTGGTGCGGGGGATTGGATCATGGGGGCCATTCCTAATGGTTTAGAAACCACCCATCTAGTGCTGCTCTTGTGATAGAGTTCTCATGAGATCTAGTTGTTTAAAAGCATGTAGCACCTCTCTGCTCTCTCTCCTCCCCCTGCTTCTGCCATGTGAAGTGCCAGCTTCTCCTTTGCCTTCTGCCATGATTGAAGCTGAGCACATGTTGCCATGCTTCCTGTATAGCCTACAGAACTCTTAACCAATTAAACCTCTTTCCTTTTTTTTCTGAGACGAAATTTTGCTCTTGTTGCCCAGGCTAGAGTGCAATGGCGTGATCTTGGCTCACTGCAACCTCCGCCTCCCGAGTTGAAGTGATTCTTCTGCCTCAGCATCCCGAGTAGCTGGGATTACAGGCATGTGCCACCATGCCCAACAAATTTTGTATTTTTAGTAGAGATGGGGTTTCACCATGTTGGTCAGGCTGGTCTTGAACTCCTGACCTCAGGTGATTCGCCCACCACGGCCTCCCAAAGTGCTGGATTACAGGCGTAAGCCACCGCGCTTGGCCCTAAACCTCTTTTTAAATAAATTCCCAGTCTCAGGTATTTCTTTATAGCAGTGCAAGAATGGACCAATACAAATATTCTAGGCACCTGGTTTGCTCTCTTAATTCTTGGTGACTGCAATATCCACATAGATCATTTTTCCAATACTGTGGCCACTAGGTTTTTTACCTCTTCTCCAATAATTTTAGCCTCCAACCTGCCTCAGGTAACCACTCTATGGTGGTACCCTGGACTTTGCCATTACCAATAGCAATGCCCTCTCTGTAATATTAATTTTTAATACCACACACTCTGACCACCACTTTTACTCTTCTCAGTTTGTTCCCAGTAGATATCTGACATCTAAAAACCTCAACCCCACTGGACCTCCAATTCATTCACTCTAATGCCTTTTTACTCCTTTTTGCCTCTCTCATTCCTAACTTCTCTCCTACCTGGCTTAGATACCATGGCTCATCATTATAGTCATTTCCTTATATATATTAGCAACTCCCTCCTTTTTCTTTGCCTCCATTGTATTCTCATGGCCAAGTTTCCAAGCCTGGGTAAATATAACCCTCCACCTCTTCTGCACCTGTACCCAAGGGGAGAATATAGCTGGCAAAAAAACCCATCACAGTGCTGACTGGTCCCAGCTTACATTTACGATTACTAACTTTCAACCCCCCTACTAATTTTATCTTGTTCAATTCACTCTTCACACTGTTTTCTCTATTTCCCATCTTCTTTTCTATCCCCAAGCCTCTAACATTTCCTCCATCCTCCCACTCTCAACTGATGACTTTGTCTATTATTTTACTGAAAAATTGAAGAAATTAAGAGAAAATGTCCCAACATTCCAACAACAAAATATAAATTCCGAAACAAAAATGTGTGCTCTAACCTTTGGTTGAACTATTTTTACTCATGCAAAAGGCCAGCCTCTTCATGTGTGCACTGGATTCTGTCCCTTGTCACCTACTCAAAGATAGGACATGGATTTTTCTCCCTCCTGTTTTTTGCTTTCTACTGGTCTTTTCTACTAAATCTGTCCTGCAAACATAAAAACATGTTATGGTATTTCCCATCTAAAATAAAGTGATAAAAAGCTAACTCCTCATTTCTCTGCTCCTCTTTACAACAAAGGCTCTAAAAAGAGTTGTCTGTCCCAAGAATCTCTAATGTCTATCTCCTCATTCTTTCTTGAATCCACTCCAGTAAGGTCCTTTTCATAACTATTCTATTTAAACAGCACTTGACAAGGCTATCCTTGTCATTCACATTGCCAAATTCAATCCTGAATTTTTTATTTTATTTTACCTGGACCTAAAAGCAGGATTTATCACAAATGATCACTCCATTCTTCTTGAAACAAGTCTTTTGCTGCTGAGAGAACTCACTGGCTGCTGCTTCTCAGTTTTCTTTGCTGATTCCTTATTTTCTGAATTTGCAAACTTCAGAGTGCCCATCAACTCAGTCTTTTGATGTCTTCTTTATCTATACATGTTTCCTAGCTAATATCTGATAAGTCCATAATTATATATCTGCAGCCCAGTTCTCTCCCTCAAAATGCAGAATCATTTATCAAATGCCCCCACCATATTTCAGTATGGAAATATAACAGCATCTAAAATTAGCATACTCGAAATAGTCTTGATTAGGTCTGACCCTCAAAAATTAAAAAAAGCAGACAAAAAACATGGCTTCACCACCTGCAATTTTTCCCAACTTAGTAAACAGTAACTTCATTCTAGCTAAAAATAGGGATGTATGCTTCATTTCTATCTCAATAATTAGTATGCATTCAATCCACCAGCCAGGTCTGTTGTATTGTTCTTTAAAGTATACTCTAAATCTCACCATCTATTATTATTCCACTACCTCTTAATCTTGGTTGCTTCTCACTTGAACTGTTGTATAAGCCTCCTAACTGTCAATCTGCTTTCACCTTTGCTCCTATATTCATTAAGCTTTTGCTCCACCATATTTAAAAAGAATACACAGTAGTGGCATGAAGAACATGGAAATTTCCAGGAAATTCTATAATCAGCAGGGACCTAGGCTCCTTCTGTATCACTGGTTCATCATACTAAGAGAATTGTTTCACAATCTAAGATGTCTGCTCTAGCCCAGGCACCCATTCTGTCAAGCAAGAGAGGAGAATGCAAAAACAAGGCTGCTCCCAACCTTTAAGGAGTCTTCCTGAATGTCTACATTTGACTAACAAGTAGCCACTACTGTAGACAATATCTATAATTCTTACATTTTTTTTTCAAAGAAATATCTAATTCTACATATTTCTTGTTTCTAGCATTAGCTCAAGATGATTTAAGAACTGACTTCATTTTCATTCATTGCTACTTTCCCCTCGTCAAACAGTAACATTATAAATGTATCAGATCCACAATCACATTATCAGGCACACATTCTAACCACTTATTTAAGTAATCTACCATTAAAGGACAATTGCGTCATATTCATTTGTCCCTGAGAGAAACAATGCTTCAGTGAATAACCTTGAATGTTAGAAATTCCATTTATGTGTGAGTCCTGAACACAAAACCCAAAGAGTAAATAATAAGTATTAGAGAGGATGTGTAGAAACTGGAAACATTGGGCATTGCTAGTGGAAATGTAAGATGTACAGCTGCTGTGGAAAACAGGACGGCAGTTCCTCAAAAAATTAAACATACAACCAACGATATTATGATCCAACAATTCAATTTTTAAGTATATACACAAAGGAATTAAAAGCAAGGACTCAAACAGATATTTATATGTTGATGTTCATAGCAGCATTATTCACAATAGCCAAATTGAAACAATTGAAATGTCTATTACAGATGAATGGATAAACAAAAGATGGTGTTTGCAAACAGTACATAAGATGGTGTTTGCAAACAGTAGAATATCATCATCTAGTACTTTTATCATTTCATTTTATAATTTTTAATATTGGATCCATTGGTCAATTGCAGAAACCAGGTAAATTTTAAATAAAAAAAATTTATATAAAGACATTTATCGGGGATCTGGCAAGATGGCCGAATAGGAACAGCGCCTGTCTGTAGCTCCCAGTGAGACCACCACAGAAGGTGGGTGATTTCTGCATTTCCAACTGAGTGGTACCCGGAACCCCAGCAAGACAGAACCGTTCACTCCCATGGAAAGGGGGTTGAAGCCAGGGAGCCAAGTGGTCTCGCTCAGTGTGTCCCACTCAGTGTGTCCCACTCCCATGGAGCCCAGCAAGCTAAGCACCACTAGATTGAAATTCTCACTGCCAGCACAGCAGTCTGAAGTCAACCTGAGATGACCCATCTTGGTGGTGGGGAGGGGCGTCTGCCATTACTGAGGCTTGAGTAGGCAGTTTCCCCTGACAGTGCTAAGGAGGCCGGGAAGTTCAGACTGGGTGGAACTCACCACAGTGCAGCAAAGTGGCTGTGGCCAGACTGCCTCTCTAGATTCCTCCTTGCTAGGCAGGGCATGTCTGAAAGAAAGGCAGCAGCCCCAGGCAGGGGCTTCAAGATAAAACTCCTATCTCCCTAGGACAGACCACCTGGAGGAAGGGGAGGCTGTGGGCTCAGCTTCAGCGGAATTAAACCTTCCAGCCTGCCAGCTCTGAAGAGAGCAGCAGATTCTGACAAGGAGGATTCTCCCAGCTCAGCGCTGGAGCTCTGCTAAGGGACAGACTGCCTCTTCAGGGTGGGTCCTTGAACCCCGTGGCTCCTAACGGGAGAGACCTCTCCGCAGGGGTTGACACACCCCTCATACAGGAGAGCTCCAGCTGGCCTCAGGCCACTGCCCTTCTGGGACAAAGCTTCCAGAGGAAGGACCAGGCAGCAGTCTTTCCTGTTTTGCAGCCTCCACTGGTGATACCCAGGCAAACAGGGTCTGGAGTGGACCTACAGCAAACTCCAGCAGACCTGCAGCAGAGGGACCTGACTGTTAGAAGAAAAAATAACAAACAAAGGAATAGCATCAACATCAACAAAAAGGACCCCCACACAAAAACCCCCATCCAAAGGTCATCAGCCTCAAAGATCGAACGTAGATAAAACCATGAAGATGAGGAAAAACCAGTGCAAACTTGCTGAAAATCCCAAAAACCAGAACACCTATTCTCCTCCAAATGATCGCAACTCCTCTCCAGCAAGGGCTCAAAACTGGACGGAGAATGAGTTTGATGAATTGACGGAAGTAGGCTTCAGAAGAGGGGTAATAACATACTCCTCCAAGCTAAAGGAGCATATTCTAAACCAATGCAAGAAAGCTAAGAACCTTCATAAAAGGTTACAGGAACTGCTAACTAGAAAAACCAGTTTAGAGAAGAATATGAATGACCTGATGGAGCTGAAAAACACAGCACGAGAACTTCATGAAATATACACAAGTATCAATAGCCAAATTGGTCAAGTGGAAGAAAGTGTATCAGAGATTGAAGATCAACTTACTGAAATAAGGTGTGAAGACAAGACTAGAGAAAAAAGAATAAAAAGGAGCAAATAAAGCTTCCAAGAAATATGAGACTATGTGAAAAGACCAAATCTATCATTGATTGGTATACCTGAAAATGACAGGGAGAATTTGATCAAGTTGGAAAACACACTTCAGGATATTATCCAGGAAAACTTCCCCAACCTAGCAAGACAGGCCAACATTCAAATTCAGGAAATACAGACTAATATACTCCTTGAGAAGAGCAACCCTAAGATACATAATCATCAGATTCTCCAAGGTTGAAATGAAGGAAAAAATGTTAAGGGCAGCCAGAGAGAAAGGTCATATTACCTACAAAGAGAAGCCCATCAGACTAACAGTGGCTCTCTCTGCAGAAACCCTCCAAGCCAGAAGAGAGTGGGGGCCAATATTCAACATTCTTAAAGAAAAGAATTTGCAACCCAGAATTTCGTATCCGGTCAGACTAAGCTTCATAAGTGAAGGAGAAATAAAATCCTTTCCAGACAAGCAAATGCTGAGTGATTTTGTCACCACCAGTCATGCCTTACAAAAGCTCCTAAAGGAAGCACTAAATATGGAAAAAAACAAAACAACAACAACAAAAAAACGGCACCAGCCACTGCAAAAACACACCAAAGTGTAAAGACTAATGATACTATGAAGAAACTGCATCAACTAATGTGCAAAATAACCAGCTAGAATTATGATGACAGGATCAAATTCACACATAACAATATTAACCTTAAATGAGCTAAATGTCCGAATTTAAAGACACTGGCAAATTGGAAAAAGAGTCAAGACCTATTGGTGTGCTACATTCAAGAAACCCATCTCATGTGCAAAGATACACATAGGCTCAAAACAAAGGGATGGAGGAATATTTATCAAGCAAATTAAAAGCAAAAAAAAAAAAAAAAAAAAAATGCAGGGGTTGCAATTTTAGTCTCTGATAAAAAAGATTTTAAACCAACAAAGATTAAAAAAAAAAAAAAAAAAAACAGAAGAGCATTACATAATGGTAAAGGGATCAATGCAACAAGAAGAGCTAATTATCCTAAATATATATGCACCCAATAGAGGAGCACCCAGATTCATAAAAAAAAGTTATTAGAGACCTACAAAGAGACTTAGGCTCCCAAACAATAGAAATGGGCGACTTTGACAACCCACTGTCAAAATTAGACAGATCAACGAGACAGAAAATTAACAAGGATATACAAGACTTGAACTCAGCTCTGGGCTAAGTGGACCTAATAGACATCTACAGAGCTGTCCACCCCAAATCAACAGAATATACATTCTTCTCACTGCCACATGGCACTTATTCTAAAATCAACCACACAATTGGAAGTAAAACACTCCTCAGCAAATGCAAAAGAATGGCAATCATAACAAACGGTCTCTCAGAACACAGTGCAATCAAATTAGAATTCAGGATTAAGAAATTCACTCAAAACTGCACAACTACATGGAAATTGAACAACCTGCTCCTGAATGACTACTGAGTAAATAATGAAATTATGGCAGAAATAAATAAGTTATTTGAAACCAATGAGAAAAACAAGACAACATACCAGAATCTCTGGGACATAGCTAAAGCAGTGCTAAGAGGGAAATTTATAGCACTGAATGCCCACATCAGAAAGAGGGAAAGATCTAAAATCAACACTCTAATATCACAATTAAAATAACTAGAGAAGCAAGAGCAAACACATTCAAAAGCTAGCAGAAGAAAAGAAATAGCTAAGATCAGAACAGAACTGAAAGAGATAGAGACACACAAAACCCTTCAAAAACTCAGTGAATCCAGGAGCTGATTATTTTGAAAAGATTAACAAAATAGATAGACCACTAGTCAAACTAATAAGGAAGAAAAGAGAGAAGAATCAAATAGACAAAATAAAAAACGATAAAGGGGATAGCACCACTGATCCCACGGAAATACAAACTACCATCAGAGAATACTATAAACACCTCTACGCAAATAAACTAGAAAATCTAGAAGAAATAGATGAATTCCTGGACACATACACCTTCCCAAGAATAACCAGGAAGAAGTTGAATCCCTGAAAAGACCAATAACAAGTTTTGAAATTGAGGCAGCAATTAATAGCCTACCAACCAAAAAGTCCAGGACCAGACGGATTCACAGCCGAATTCTGCCAGAGGTACAAAGAGGAGCTGGCACCATTCTTTCTGAAACTATTCCAAAAAATAGAAAAAGAGGGACTCCTGCCTAGCTCATGTTATGAGGCTAACATCATCCTGATACCAAAACCTGGCAGAGACACAACAACAACAAAAAATTCAGGCCATATCCCTGATGAACATTGATACAAAAATCCTCAATAAAATACTGGCAAACCGAATCCAGCAGCACATCGAAAAAGCTTATCCACCATGATCAAGTTGGCTTGGTTCAACATACACAAATCAATAAATGTAATCCATAACATAAATTGACCAATGACAAAAACCACATGATTATCTCAATAGATGCAGAAAAGGCCTTTGATAAAATTCAACACCCTTTCATGCTAAAAACTCTCAGTAAACTAGATATTAATGGAATGTATCTCAAAATAGTAAGAGCTATTTATGATGAACCCATAGCCAATATCATACTGAATGGGCAAAAGCTGGAAGCATTCCCTTTGAAAACCAGCAAAGACAAGGATACCTTCTCTCATCACTCCTATTCAACACAGTATTCAAAGTTCTGGCTAGGGCAATCAAGCAAGAGAAAGAAATAAAGGTATTCAGACAGGAAGAGGGGAAGTCAAATTGTCCCTCTTTGCAGATGGCATGATTGTATATTTAGGAAATCCCATCATCTCAGCCCCAAAAAATCATTAAGCTCATAAACAACTTCAGCAAAGTCTCAGGATACAAAATCAATGTGCAAAAATCACAAGCATTCCTATACACCAACAATAGACAAGCAGAGAGCCAAATCATGACTGAACTCCCATTCACAATTGTTACAAAGAGAATAAAATACCTAGGAATCCAACTTACAAGGGATATGAAGGACCTCTTCAAAAACTACAAACCACTGCTCAAAGAAATAAGGGAGGACACAAACAAATGGAAAAAAATTCCATGCCCATGGATAGGAAGAATCAGTATAGTGAAAATGGCCATCCTGCCTAAAGTAATTTATAGATTCAATGCTATTCCCATCAAGGTACCATTGACTTTCTTCACAGAACTAGGAAAAACTACTTTAAATTTCATATGAAACCAAAAAAGAGCCTGTATAAGCCAAGGCAATCCTAAGCAAAAAGAACGAAACTGGAGGCATCACACAAGCTGACTTCAAACTATGCTACAAGGCTGCACTAACCAAAATGGCATGGTGCAAGTACCAAAACAGATATATAGACCAATGGAACAGAATAGAGGCCTCAGAAATAACACCACACATCTACAACTATCTGATCTTTGACAAACCTGACAAAAACAAGCAATGGGGAAAAGATTCCCTATTTAATAAATGGTGTTGGGAAAACTGGCTAGCCATATGCAGAAAACTGAAACTGGACCCCTTCCTTACACCTTATACAAAAATTAACTCAAGATGGATTAAAAACTTACACATAAAACCTAAAACCATGAAAGCATTAGAAGAAAACCTGGGCGATACCATTCAGGACATAGGCATGAGCAAAGACTTCATGACTAAAACACCAAAAGCAATTGCAACAAAAGCCAAAATTAACAAATGGGATCTAACTAAATTAAAGAGCTTCTGCATAGCAAAAGAAACTATCATTAGAGTGAACAGGCAACCTACAGAATGAGAGAAAAATTTTGCAATCTCTCTATCTGACAAAGGGCTAATATCCACAATCTACTAGGAACGTAAACAAATTTACAAGGAAAAAAACAAACAAACCCATCAAAAAGTGGGCAAAGGATATGAACAGACACTTCTCAAAAGAAGACATTTATACGGCCAACAAACATATGAAAAAGCTCATCATCACTGGTCATTAGAAAAATGCAAATCAAAACTTCAATGAGATACCATTTCACGTCAGTTAGAATGGCGATCATTAAAAAGTCAGGAAACAACAGATGCTGCAAGGATGTGGAGAAATAGGAACAGTTATACACTGTTGGTGGGAGTGTAAACCAGTACAACCATTGTGGAAGACAGTGTGGTTATTCCTCAAGGATCTAGAACCAGAAATACCATTTAACCCAGCAATCCCATTACTGGGTATATACCCAGAGGATTACAAATCATTCTACTATAAAGACATATGCACACATGTTTATTGCAGCACTATTTACAATAGCAAAGACTTAGACCTAAACAAAATGCCCATCAATGATAGACTGGATAAAGAAACTGTGGCACATTTACACATCATGGTATACTATGCAGCCATATAAAAAAAAAAAAAAAATGAGTTCATGTCCTTTTCAGGGACATGGATGAAGCTGGAAACCATATTTCTCAGCAAACTAAAACAGGAACAGAAAACCAAACACCACATATTCTCACTCATAAACGGGAGTTGAACCATGAAAACACATGGACACAGGGAGGGTAGCATCACACACCAGGCCCCTTCAGGGGGGTTGGGGGGAAATGGAGGGAGATCATTAGGACAAATACCTAATGCATGTTGGGCTTAAAACCTAGATGGTAGGTTGATATGTGCAGCAAAACACTATGACACATGTATACCTATGTAACAAACCTGTGTGTTCTGCACATTTATCTCAGAACTTAAAAAAAAAAGACATTTATCTCCTCAGTTTTATAATATTTTGTTCAGCATTAAAATGGAATTTTTTAAAGGGCTAAAAAATGCTTTATAAAGACTTTGATAAAGTTTATATTTAAACAGAAGATAAAGTAAAATCCAATTTTATTAGTTTTAACAGTGATTTTACTTCAAGGAAGGAGAAGAATAGACTGCATCTCGAGCTCAATTTTTGTTATGTATTACCAAAATTCAAAGTGGATAATGTTACTAAAAAATATTCAGGGTTAGGATTTTATATTCATAAGCTCTTTCTATTTAGAAAATATCAATTTATTAATGTCTTTGGTGTTATGTTTTTATCAATGGTACATTATGTATAGGTTAAAGAAATTTTTTCAAAATCCTTGAGAGAATTTAAGGGTGACATTTAATCACTGTATTTTTCAAGTATAAGAAGGTATAAAAAAACTGTATTTCTCCAGAGACTACAATTTCAATTTTAATGACTATTGTTTTTATCCACAGGAATTTCAGCCAATATTTTTATAGAAAACTCAAAGTTTTCTTTCTTTTCTCTGTGTGTGTGTGTGTGTGTGTGTGTGTTTGGCGAGGGGTGGAGAGGGACTCACTCTGTTGTTGCCAGGGCTAGAGTGCAGTGGCACGATCACAGCTCACTGCAGCCTCACTCTCCCAGGCTCCAGTGATCCTCCCACCTCAGCCCACCGCCACACCACTAGCTGGGACCATAGGCAGACACCATCACAGTTGGCTAATTTTTAAAATTTTTATAGTGAGAGCATCTCACTATTTTCCCCAGGCTGGTCTCAAACTACTGGGCTCAAGCCATCCTCCTACCTTGGCCTCCCAAAACATTGGGGTTACAGGCATAAGCCACTGCACCCATCCGGAGTTTCTATCTAATTCTATCTTTATGCTCCAGGGAGTGATACATGGAAACTATTTATATTTTTAGAAATTACTTCTAAATATACATCTACAAAGAATAACATGTACCAATGTGGCTAGTACAAAGTGATCAAGGGGGAGAAAGGGAAGCGATAAAGGCAGAGAGATTGCTGGGGCCAAATTATGTAGTCCCTTGTAATCTCTGGTAAAGCCTTTGGACTTTTATCCTGCATCATATGGAGAGATACAAGAGGGATTTTAGCAAAGGAGTAATTTATATTAAAACGATGCTTTGGCTGCAGTGTTTGGAAGATTCTGTAGACTGGTAAGGGTGAAAGCAGTTGAACCAATTAGGCAGCTATGTTAGTGGTCCAAAAAAAGGTTAATAATCACATGATCTAGGGTGGTAGCAGCAAAGGTTCTGATAAGCAATTGGATTCAGGGTATGTTTTGAAGTTAGAGTCAGTGAGATTTGCTGATAGATTGGCTATGAGGTGTTAGAGAAAGAGGGGACTCAAGGATGACTGCAAGGTTTGGGAATAGAAGATTTGTGTTTGGAAGAAGTGAAAGATAAATACAATGGAGCTAAATAAAAAGTATATTCAGTATCAACTGGAGTAGTTTGGACTTGCTTCTGCAAGCATTACAAAGTCACTTTAGTTCTTGGGTAAGAAAATAACATGATGTAAGGGGTGCTATTGAACAAATTACCTGGCAGCTTTGTCTAGCTAGACTGGAAGAAGGATGACAAGGCAGGACTAGGGAAACAGGACTCTGCTAGTTTCTATCTGAAGGTGGTAGGACTTGTTCCTCTTCTTTCCTCCCTTGGTAATGGAGGCCCTCACACTCGGTGGTTCCTTTTCTCTACCAAATACATCCTTCATTTCCCTGTGGAATCTGTCAGAGCAAGAATTTATTAGAAATAGTATAGTGGGTCACCCAAACCCCAGAAGACACAAATGTAGTTAATTTGGTTCTCATAAAACCGTTCAGGTAGCATAGTGAGCAGTTTCGTGTAAACTCTCCATCCTGGCTTCACCAGTTTTATTTGTCAACCCTTTGGCAAATTATTTAACTTCTCTATTCTCAATTTCTCATCTGTGAAACTAGGTTAATAATACCTAACACAGAGTGTCGAGGTAAGAATTCATTGAATTTTACATTTTAAAGTGTTTGCAATGCTGCTTAGGACATAGTAAGTTGTTCAATAAATGTGAGTTGATATTTTTCCATTAACTTTTAAATAAACAAATCAATGTAGACTAATCCTTAAAATATATTCTCATAGTAATATTCATATAAATTAATTAGGATTTTTAGTAGGCAACAGAATATTCTTTCAAAAGAATAATAGAATTTGATATCTGGATGAATAAAATAAAAGTATAAATTATAATGATGAGTGACTAGAAGAATAGTGGTGTTCTTAATAATAAGGAAGTTGAGCAATAATCCATATATTTAAAAGAAATATTTGTCAAATTCTTTTGAAAATATACTTATTTCAGTGACTTTAATGCCGAGGTTTATTATTTTGAAAAAGAAAATACTCTCAAGTGGCTGGGCACAGTGGCTCACGCCTATAATCTCAGCACATTGGGAGGCCCAGGTAGGCATTTCACCTGAGGTCAGGAGTTCAAGACCAGCCTGGCCAACAGGGTGAAAACCCGTCTCTACTAAAAATACAGAAATAATTAGTTGGGCATGGTGGTGGGTGCCTGTAATCCCAGCTACTTGGGAGACTGAGGCAGGAGAATCTTTTGAGCCCGGGAGATGAAGGTGAGCCGAGATCATGCCACCACACTCCAACCTGGGCAACAGAGCAAGACCCTGTCTCAAAAGAAAGAAAGAAAGAAAGAAAAAACTCTCAAGGAGCATAAAATGTATGTGATCAGTTTCAAATACCTCATACTATAAGGCTGTGTTTTTATTCAAAATGCTGAAAAGAATTTTTCCTGGATTGAGGTTCTATTGTCGTAGTTATGCAGATTTAAAAATTCCATGTGTTTGGGCTGACTGAATAATAATGTTACCGGTCATGTATAATTACATAATTTAATGTATGTTTTCAAAAATTATCAGCCAATAGTATTTTGATCTTCATTAATTATGAGAAAAAAATTTAAAGTTGGGCACACTGGTTCACACTTGTAATCCCAGCATTTTGGGAGGCTGAGGAGAGTGGATTGCTTGAGCTCAGGAGTTTGAGAACAGCCTGGGCAACAGAGTGAGACCCCATCTCTACAAAAAGATATTTTAAAAAATTAACCTGGCATGGTGGCATGTGCCTGTGGTCCCACCTACTCAGAAGGCTGAGGTGGGGGTATAGCTTGAGCCTGGGACGCAGAGGTTGCAGTGAGCCAAGATCATGCCACTGCACTCCAGCCTGGGGGACAGAGCCAGACCCTGTCTCCAAAATAAGTAAGTAAATAAATAAATCCTTTTCTAAAACAGAAAAATATTAAAATTTAAAAGCTTTGAGTTTTGAAAAAAAAAAGTCTAATTAAAGAATTAAAATAGTATTTAAACCTACTAAAGTAGGTTACAACTTTTGAGATTAACAAGGTTATGTTGGCAATGTATTTTCATAAGACTACTTTTAATTTCAGAGCCTTTACTTCTTTGCATCTGTAGTCAGTGGAATAATGGTCATCCTAGGTTGTCCACGTCTTAATCCCAGAACCTGAGAGTATGTTACCTTAGATGGCCAAGAAGTAATAAAGCAGCAGATGGAATTAAGAGTGCTAATCATCTGCCTTTGTGATGGGGAGTTTACCCTGGATTACTGGGGGTGGGCTGCAATATAATCAGAAGGGCTAATCTAACAGAGAGGCCAAAGAAGGAGAAGCAGAGCTATGACAATGTGAGAAAGACTAGCCAGGCCATTGCTGGATTTGAAGACGTAAGGGGACCATGAGTCAAAGGAATGTGGGCAGCCTCTAGAAGCTGAAAAAAGCAAGGAAACAAATTCTCCCTTAGAGCCTACAGAAGAAACACAGCTCTGCTGGCACCTTGATGTTAGTAGGCCATGGAACACATTTTTTACTCCTGACCTCCAACACTGTAAGATAATAAGTTCATGTTGTTTTAAGCCACTAAATTTGTGGTAATTTTTTATAGCAGCAGTACAAAATGAACAAAATAGTTACAAGAGATACCACAAAATATGTACAGAATAAAGTTTGAGAAGTAGTTTAGTTCACAGAAGTAGAACTTGGAAAGTTCAGGAGATTAAAAGGATGGAGAACAAATGTTTTGACTAAGGATTTATCAAACTCATAATATCCCTCACCAAAGGAATTTACGTTATACTAATTGCTCCAATTAGCTCCTGTAGGATTTTCATTTTAACTCCATTCTAAGATAATTTGCTCATGCTATCTCTAGAATTTTCACAGATTGGCATGACTATAATGTCCATGAGTATAAAATATAAGAATTTCAGGGGAAAATATGTTTTAAAAGATGATTCTTTATTACATTATAGTAGCTTTCTTATTGAAACTTACCAAGCCAGTCAGAAAATTTTTACCTAAAATAAATAGCCAGTGAGTTTCTTTGACACTATTCAGATCTATACCAATAAGTTTTATAATCATTAGGCTATATTTCTAGAACTATCCCTAATTTACAATATTACTTTTAGCACATCGCTTAATCTCATTATTTCTTAGATTCTATAGTCACATAAAAATAATTAGAGATAATTTACTTCAAGAAGTGAAGTTATTTAGATTGTGTCTGTAAGCCCAATTATGTCTGGTTAATTAGATTATATCTGTAAAATGTTCTAGAAATCTAATAACATATTTCATCTGAGCATCCCAAACCACAGTCTATAAACATTCGTGAGCATTATTATCTCAATTTTACAAGGGGGCAAAAAAGACTGAAGGAATTTACCAGATTAGAAAAAGCCAAAAACCAACCATGGTCATAGCAGGCTCTCAGGGCTCTGTTTGTTGTACTTTTGTCTATCTGCTTAGTAGCATTTTAACTCCAATTTTATACCACGAGGCACTACTAACAGAATCAATAATATTCCCAATCCTTAAAACTCATCGGAAATGTTCAAGAGGATCTAGCCTATGTTCAACATGATATAGAGAGCCTTCCTTATCTCTGGAACATATCCAGGCTTCTTGTTCTCCATCCTAAGCATATTATAAAGAAAGAAGAGCTTTTAATGTTTATGTCATTAGTCACATTAGCTTCACTAAATCATGGAAAGCTCTCACAGTAGACAATGCATGGATTATGTACAACAATTAAACCTCTATCTAAATACTTCTTGTAATTAAGGTAAGAGACTTTTAGCTATTGCATAAAGCTGCTTCTAGGCCAAATTGCCAATTAAGTCGATAGGGTCTTATCTCAGACAAACATATGGTACAAATACTTAACAGCACAGAGAGACCAATGTTTAATTTCTCTCTCTCTCTCTCTCTCCCTCTCTCTCTCTCTCTCTATGTGTATATATATATTCAATTAAGAATCATCTCAGTATCTTTGATGGGAGCGTAGGGGGAAATATAACTATTATA
The DNA here is from genome assembly GCF_024542745.1 of Macaca thibetana thibetana. NCBI lineage: Eukaryota > Metazoa > Chordata > Mammalia > Primates > Cercopithecidae > Macaca > Macaca thibetana. The sequence goes on along the minus strand of NC_065581.1, from coordinate 55,538,677 downwards.
ACTATTATACAACGTCAGAAATAATAAATGGAATAATATAATAAAAATTTCAGACTAATAAAACATGGAAAGTCATAATTTAAAAATGTATGCAGTTAGGCACATATATTTTCTATCTGTACACCTGTCCTATTGTCAATCACTTGAGAATATTTTCATGTAAGAGAATTAGAAGTTAATTTATTATTATAAGAATATCTTTCATACAACCTGACCTTAATTAATATACTTCTAACCTGTAAAACTAAAATGTCAGGGATGTTATTCCAAAGCATTTAAGAAAATCAATAGTTTAATATTTATTTTCAAACTGAACTGCTAAAAATTCTGTACCACAATTTAATTATCTGTTTTATACATCAAACTCACTGGGCACCACATTTTAAAGTAAAGCTTCATGCATTTTTTGGCAAGAAAATTAAATAGAAATATTCTAAATTATTAAGGATATGGCAATATTGTTAGTATAGTAGTTATCATTTGTTCCACCATAGCATACTCAGAATACAAAAGCAATTTCAATTTTATTTCTTTTCCTTGTCTAGTTGCTCTGGCTAAGACCTCCAGTATTACGTTAAACAGAAGTGGCAAGAGTGGGCACCCTTGCCTTATTCTTCATCATAGAGGAAAAAGCTTTCAGTTTTTCATATTGACAATGATGAAACTTATTATATATGGCCTTTTTATGTGGACTTTTAATATATGACCTTTTTATGTGGACATTTTTATATGACCTTTATTATGTTAAGTTTATTTCCTTATATTCTTCTAATTTGTTAAAAGTCTTGCCATGAAATGGTGTTGAATTTTGTCAAATGTCTTCTCTGCATGTGTTGAGATGATCATGTCATTTATATCCTTTATTCTGTTAATGTGTTATGTCACACTAATTGATTTGTATACGTTGAACCACCCTTGCATCCAGGAATAAATGCCACTAAGACTTAGTGTATGCTCCCTTTAATGTGCTATTGAATTCAATTTGGTAAAGTAGGCAAAAAAATAAAAAAAGTTAAGAGACACCCAAATTGGAAAAGAATAAGTAAAATCATCCCCATTTGCAAGTGACAGGATCTTATATGTGGAAAATTGCAAAGACTCCACACACACACACACGCACACACACAAAATTCAAACTAATAAACAAATTCAATAAAATTGAAGGATACAAATCAACATACAAAAAAATCAGTTGTAATTCCATACACTAAGAACAAATTATCTGAAAATAAATTTTTTAAAAAATTTATTTATAATAGCATCAAGAAGAAAAATAGAAATCAACTAAGAAGGTGAGAAACTTCTTCACTGAAAACTAGAAAATATTGATGGATAAAATTATAATAGAAACAAATAAATGGAAAGTCATCCCATGTTCATGGATTAGAAGACTTTATATTGTTAGAATATCCATACTACACAAAGTGGTTTACAGATTCAGTGTAATTCCTATTAAAATTCCAATGGAATTTGTTTTACAGAGATAGGGGAAAAAAAGGAATTCTAAGATTCATATGGAACCAAAAAGACTACAGATAGCCAAATCAATATTGAGAAAAAAGAACAAAGTTGCAGGTATTATTATTTATAACTTCCAAATATTTTAGTTACAGTAATTAAAATAATATAGTACAGGCATAAAGATAGACGTATAGACCAATTGAACAGAATAGACAGCCTAGAAATACAATCATGCATGAAGATCAATTGATCTTCAACAAAGGTGCCAAGACTACACATGGGGGAAAGGCTAGGATCTTCAACAAATGGTGTTAGGAAAACTGGCCACCCAATTGCAAAATAATAAAATTGAACCCCTATCTTTTAAAAATCAACTGGAAATGGATTAAAAGCTTAAACAGAAAACCTGAAGCTGTAAAACTACTAGAAGTAAACATAGGGGAAATACCTCATGAGATTGATTTTGGAAATACTTTCTTCGATACGACATCAAAAGCACAAGCAACAGAACAAAAATAAACAAGTACGACTACATCAAACTATAAAGCTTCTGCACAACAAAGGAACCAATCAACCAAATCAAGGGGCAATCTATGGAATGGAAGAAAATACTTGCAAACTGCATATCTGATAAGGGGTTAATATTCAAAATAAGTAAGAAATTCCTTCAACTTAATAGCAGAACAAAAATAAAAACAAAACACACACACTCTCTCACACACACCCACAAATGCAAATACCTTAAGACAATGGGCAAAGGACTTGAGTAGACATTTCTCAAGAGAAGACATATAAATGGCCAATTGGTGCATGAAAAGATGCTAAAAATTACTAATCATTATAAAAATGCAAATCTTAATCACAACAAAATATCACTTCATACCTGTAGGATAGCTATGATAAAAAAAAAATGATAGTGACTGTTGGAGAGGCATGCAGAAATTAAAGCCCGTGTCCACTATTTGTGGGAATGAAAAATAGTGCAGCTGCTACAGAGGTTCCTCAAAAAATTAAAAGTAAAAATATCGTATAATCCAGTAATCTCATTTCTAGTTATTTATCAAAAAGAATTGAAATCAAGGTCTCAAAGAGATATTTGCACTCCCATGTTTATTGTAGCATTATTCACAATAGATAAGATGTGGAAACAATTTAAATGTTCATTGATGGATATATAAATAAAGTATGATACAGACATACATTAGAATGTTATTCAGCCTTAAAAATGGAAATCCTGCTGGGTGCGGTGGCTCACGCCTGTAATCCCAACACTTCGGGAGGCTAAGGTGGGTGGATCACCTGCGATCAGGAGTTCAAGACCAGCCTGGCCAAAATGGCAAAACCCCATCTCTACTAAAAATACAAAAATTAGCCTGTTGTGGTTGTGCCCATGTGTGATCTCAGCTACTTGGGAGGCTGAGGCATGAGAATCGTTTGAACCCGAGAGGAGGCTGCAGTGAGCTGAGATTGCACTACTGCACTCCAACCTGGGTAACAGAGTGAGATTCCATCTCAAAAAAAAAAAAAAAAAAAAAAGGAAATCCTGCCATATGCAACCACATGAATGACCAGGAGGAGTAATATAAGTGATATAAGTAATATAAGTGAGTCACAAAAGAAAAAATACGGCATGATATCACTTACATGAGATATATAAAATATTCAAATATATAGAAGCAGGGAGAATGGTGGTTCCCAGGAAGTGAGGGAAAAAGAAAATGGGCCACTATTCAGCAAGTCTAATGTTTCAGTTATGTAAGATGGGAAAGTTCTAGAGATCTGCTCTACGACACTGTGCCTATAGTTTAAAATATTGTATATTTAAAATTTTGTTAAGAAGGTAGATCTCATGATAAGGGTTCTGACCACAGTTTTTAAAAAAATGATTCATGGTGCTTTAGATTGCCCAAATCAAATTTATGCAGACAGAGCTATTTCTATAAATGCTTTTCTGAAAACTCTTTTTCTATCCCTGCATTTGGACAGTCATGTAGGCTTCTGGAAACTCCTTTTCTATCCCTGCATTTGGACAGTCATGTAGGCTTATGTATTTTTTTGGTTTAGAAAAAAAGGTTCATGGTTTCCATAGCAACCTTAGTTTTTAGTGGATACAGAATATCTTGAGAGGCTCTACGCTCTTCTCTCTTTTCAATGCTGATGTTGCATCTAATGTGGAGGTTTTCCCAGTTTCCTACCAAAACCAGTGGAACTTACTCAGTTGGACAACTCTGCTTGTGGTTCTTATCCCTTAGGCCCAGGTTCTATCTTGAGGACCCACTGCTTGGACTCCCAGGCGGTACTGTTTTCTTAAGGTCCCTAGTGCTCACAAGCACCTAAGAACTTGTGCTTCTTTCTCTCTTTTTCTCTCTCTCTCTCACTCTCTTTTCTTATCTCTTTCTTATCTTGACTCCTAAGAAAGATGTTGAAAGTTTGCTCTTTTGGGCCCCTTTACCCCTCACAGAACTTCCATGTCCCTGGGAGTCTCCTCTTCCTATGCCCTTCTCCACATACACAACTAAATTCCAAATTTAAAGCTGCCATCCCTTTTTCCTTCCAGATACATTACTTGCCCCAAAGATTAAAGAGAAAAAAGACTATTTTCTTTTTCCCAGGACATTCTTATCCAAAGAAGGAAAATTTATGCTTTACAAATACAAATCGGCTGCCCCTTTGAGAAGCTGGAGGAGAATAACTTATTTCCTCTTAAAGGGCCCATAGCAATGAGAAGTAAAATCAACCTCAATGGTTTGACCCATCTTGGTCAACCAAGATGAGCTGGCTTTATTTAATTCTCAATATATCATTGTGTTTTAATAGTCTGATATAGTGTCTGTGGCCTCCTGGTTTTGTATAGTGGCACATTTGTTTTCAAATTCTCAGGTATCACTTCCACCAGGAAGTGAATCAGCCAGCCAAAAAGAGATTATTAAACTTTCTTTCACACTGCGTCTTCCTTATCTCACATCGTAGAACACAAGTCAAGAGTCCTCCTCTCAGAGATAGAGAGCTACAGCACTCCTGGTCATGCCCAGCACCTATCAGACCACTTTGGAGAGATGAAAAGACTTCTGAGGAAACCTGTTAATGAATAGTGGTAGTTTTTGAAAGTCCATTAAAATGTAAACAGCAGAGTGTGAAAGAAAGAGCTGATATACCTTGCATAGATCAAGTGGCATAGAGCAAGAATTACAGGAGACATCTAGAAGAGAGAATTGGACCTGATATAACTATTCCCTTAAATAAGTCTATTCTCAAAGTCAATAATAAGAAAGTCCTAGAGATTGATAACAACCCAGTCTATATCCAGTAGATTTGACTGTATGTATGTTAGCCTCTCCTTACCTGCCAGTGGAAATGAATAAGGCGTATTAATATTGCATTCAAAATATATTCCCCACCTTTATAAGAGCAGAATCTCAATCCCACCATTTAAGACTCTTCAAGTTATTCATGAGAGTTCCCAGAGGATGGCTCATATTCCACACAGTCATTTGCATTTAACTTTTTTGTGGTATTCATAATGCCTGAAGGTTAAAAAACTGGCTGTTCAAAATGGTTGTACCCCTGTCTGTTTGCAAGAGTCAAGATTCTGGTGATCAGAGTGGGCAAACCAGGTAAACAGCATCTCTCATGAGAATCTCTCCTAATGAATACTATTTTTGCATGGGTTCCATATTTTTGTGTATGACCTGTTAATATCTGTCTTGTGAATAATTTGTAAATATTTTTCCTATACAAAGTGTCGTATTTTAAAAATTTGATTGTACTTTACCAATTCATTCATTTTCAAAAATATTTTTTCAGTAACTTCTATGTGCAAAACTTGGGCTACGTAGATCTATTTCTTTTTTTTCTTTTCTTTTTTTTTTTTTTTTTTTTGAGATGGAGTCTCACTCTGTCACCTAGGCCAGAGTGCAGTGGCATGATCTCTGTTGACTGCAACCTCTGCCTCCTGGGTTCAAGTGATTCTCCTGCCTCAGCCTCCTGAACAGCTGGGATTATAGGCATACACCACCACACCTGGCGAATTTTTGTATTTGTAATAGAGATGGAGTTTCACTGTGTTGGCTAGGCTTGTCACAAACTCCTGACCTCAGGTGGTCTGCTCGCCTCAGCCTCCCAAAGTGCTATGATTACAGGTGTGAACCATCGTGGCCAGCCTAGATCTATTTCTAAACAAGGCATAATCTCTTCCCTACATTCCAATGGGAAGTAAATACCAATAATAATTTCAAAAAAAATCTGAGAAATTCTATATATAGGATATAAATAGAAATAAATCGTAGTTCAGAGGAGGAAAATGTTAGCACTTGTTGGAGTCTCTAAAAAGGCTATGAAGAGAAAGTAGCACTGAGATAAGCCTTGAAGCATGGGTGTTACGTTTTAAATTTTAATTTTATGCACTTATTCTATAAATAAACCTATTTATTTCTCCTAAATTAGACAAAATAAGCTTCAAATAGAAGGAAATAAAATCATCTATAAGTCTGCCAGTCAATATCAAAAATGTCAATGTTTTGATTGTGCAGGATTGAATCACTGATTCCAATTTTTTATCCCTCCCACATAGCTATGGTGTTTGTTACGTGACATGCATTTCTTCCAACTAAAGGTTGTGTATTCTTTCCTGTGTCTTGATTTCTGAATTATCCATGTGATCTGCTTTGGTCAGTGTGATATTAGCAGACATGACACAAGCAGTGGCTTGAAATGTGACTGCTCTCACATTTCTCCCATTGCCATGAAAAAAATAAGCTACCTCCTGATCCAAAAAGGATACAGTCTCACGAAGAAGACCTGAATCCTGTCAGCACCTTGAAACCAAGTTCAAAAAAGTCTAGCCTAGATTAGCCAATAATCATCAAACAACCAATAGCATGTGATTGAGAATAAATCACTGTTATTTTAATCCACTGAGTTTTTGGGTGGTTTATTATGAAGGAAAATTTTGTCAATAGCTAATACAGTGTTTTCTGTGCTTTCAGATGTTTTTATAAGAATGAGATTATACTGTAAATGCTATTTTGTAATCCGGTATTTACACTTAATAGATTGTGATATTTCTATTTGGATACTTCTTTTTAATGTCTGAATATTTTTTTAAACCTGTTCCCTCAAGTAGAAAGCTGTATTTTTTTAGTTTCAACTTGGGCTGCAAGTGGGAGAAAAACAAAACTGAGTGGATTAAACAAGGCAAAAGTTTCTTTCTTATATGAATAAAAGAAGCTCTGAGCTGATATGATACCACATAATGTAGAATCCCAGGCCCAGGCTATCTCTTTCTCATGGTTCAGGAGGATGGAGTCAAGTAAATATGGGGAAGGGCATTTTTCACGAGTTGCACACACCATTTTATTTATATCCAAAGAGTAGAACTTAGTCACATAGCAATGACTAGCCAAAAGAGAATTGAGAAAAGTGGCCTTTATATCAAGTAATAAAGACACAGGTAAAAATGATGAGTTATAGTCTCAGGTAAAAAGTGGAGAACAAAGAGTGGACTATAATAGATAGTCTCTGTGATTGACTCCTATGTTGTTTTGAATGTTTTAATATACATAATGCTGTGACTAAATTTACAGTTTCTGGCATGGAGAAATGGAGCAGATATTTGATAGGTAATGGAGTGAATATATGAAAACCTAGGGAGCTGTTTAAGAATAATGAGTGGTATAATATTGTAATAGTATAGATGTTGTATAGGAGAATAGATGGAAATAAAATTTGTTTTTCCAAAAATATATTTAATCTTTTATGCCCAGAAAGAGAAATAAATCCTGAGTTACCAGATCAACAATGCTAGGTCTTCATTTTCAGATCGTTATCTAATTAGTATATGAAGCACTTACGTTTACTAAGTGAACTGGTTGACCACATAAAGCCATCATTGAGAGTTAACTTTCTCTAGGATTTTATCAAAATGTAAACTTTTCACTTTTCATATTAAAAGATGAAAGCTTTCCTGGAGTAACTAGATTTTTTAGAATAGGTATGAGTATATTCTATATTTTTATATACAATTTACATTACTTGTCATGATACTAGAAATAATAACTTAGACTTGAAGATCCCTAGAGTTTACAAAACATTTTCACACAAATGACCTTACATCTTTGTCATAATAAATCCTCAACGTGGGCAAATAAATATTATCTTTTATAGACAGAGAAACCAAATATCAAAAATAGTAAATGTCTTCCAAAGATCACACAGCTAATCAGGGTAAAAGTTTGGTAGCTAGGCCGAGATCTAGGACTTCTCATTTATATTACATCATATTATATTGTTCTAGCTATATATTATAAATGCTTAATTTGAATGAAACTGGATTTAATATGATGCATTTAATGACAAGTAACATCCTTAATTAGAAATTAATAATTTAATATTGTTATCCAAAATAGTATTTATATTTTAGTGGTATTAATACTACTGAGTTCACCATTACTATCTTTGCTAAATGATCTTAAATTGAAAAGCTAGACAATCAGTATCTCCTGAGAAGTATTTATCCCTTTACTAGTTCCTGAACATATATGCCTAAATTACGTATATATTTTTCCACTGGTGACAAAAAAATCCCTTAGGTGATGAAGCACCAAAATGGAGTCCAGAAAGCTAGGCTAAATCATTCTTGATTTCAAGTTCAACACTTACTGTGATCTATGAAGAGTGCACGTTGAATAGGAATCAGGATTGACTATTCTGCACCACTCAGCACATCTCAACTGCAGTCTTTGCTGTTTCTTTGCTTGTCCTTTCCAGACCTAGAGGGGACCCTTTCTGTAATGACACGTTCTCTCTTTCTACCTAAATGACCTTGGTTGCTTCCACATACATGACATTTTCTGGATTTAGTTCAGATCTGTTACTTGGCTTATCAGCCATCAGTTCCTTCAAATTTTACCCCATGGAGGTGGGAGGGGCTTTGATGTAGCACATGAATGTCAGTGCAATTGAAAGTAACCTTTGGGGGCTCGGCACCGTGGCTCACGTCTGTAATCCCAGCATTTTGGGAGACTGAGGCAGGCAGATCACGTGAGGTCAGGAGTTTGAGACCAGCCTGGCCAACACGGTGAAACCCGTCTCTACTAAAAATACAAAAATTAGCCGGACGTGGTGGTGCACACCTGTAATCCCAGCTACTTAGGAGGCTGAGACAGGAGAGTCACTTGAACCTGGGAGGTGGAGGTTGCAGTGAGCCGAGATAGAGCCACTGCACTCCAACCTGGGTGACAGAGCAAGACTCCGTCTCAACAACAACAACAACAACAAAAAGTAACCCTTAGGGTGAAGAATTGAGATAATCTGGCCATTAATCTCAGTGAGAGTGAAGCTTTTCACTCAAGTACCATATCATAAAGTAGCCTCTCTGTCTGAGGATAGGTACGATTTCAGGCACAGAAAGAAGCAAAGTTACTCTTAGGATGTTGATTTCAATAACAGAAATTAGAGGAGTGTGAAACTATTTAAAATATTTGCAGAATTTTGAGAAACCTATTGTGGCCAGAATATAAGTGCATGTGATAGGAATAAGGGTAGAGGCGGGAGCAAAGGTGGGACTGAAGATAAGGCTGGAATAGTCTCAAATTTTCATTTATTTTTCTTATCATTTGCTGCTAATTTAAAGTAACTTATTTTTTGGATTATAAAAGCAATGCATATTCTTTGTAGCTGTCTCCAGCATCTGGCAGCTGGACTCACAGCACACCTTGTTTTTGTTGCCTATAAACATGATTACCCCCAATCCATTCTGCATAGCATTTTATGATTGACTTTTCTAATAGTGATTCTGTGTGCAACTCTCTTGCTTCATGGGTACAGACAGGGTGGATGCTGTAGGACTATGTAGACTTACCTTAGCTAATGTCTCGATTCACACCCCTGCTGCTTAATAAAGTCATCAATGTCTATAGACTTTACACCAGGGGTTCTGCTGAATTCATCTGAGGTGGGACCCTGGTGTCAGTGTAGCTTTACAAAAAACCTTCCGGTAATGCTAATTTGCAAGCAGAATGAAAATTACTGAATTAGTTCATTGATAGCTCCTTCCTGCTTCACAAATTACTGATCACTCACATTTGGCGTTAAGATTCCAATCTTCATGAAGCAAGCGAAACTATTTTCAGCCAATTTTACAAAGTATTTTCTTATGCAAAGTTAAAATTGGTCTTTTTGTATCTTTTACCCACAGAACTAGTTCTACACTGTGACACTAGAAAGGATAAGTCTACCCTTTTCCATATGACAGCATGTTAATTACTTGAACATTTGCTAAACACGGCCTTCCTAAATATTAACTTCCCAATCTAAAAATAAAGAATTTGAAAAAAAAAGAAAATATCGATGTTTGCTATTAGCTTAGCCAATCCCTGGTTGGACATTGAGCCTGTCACATTCCATAGCTCAGAAGCATTTGCATTTCTAAATGCTTTACATTCCTTAAAGACACAGTTTACAAACAGACTCAGATAGCTTTGAAATGTGCTATATACCAGAAAATTCCTTTCTCTTATTATCAAGCACAGAAATGCCTGTTCTGTATCAAAATGACTGAAATGTTATCCAATTAATATTTTTACTTTAAATAATTATTTGAAATATAAATACAGAGTAGAATTACTAGAATGTAATATACTATAAGCTATAAGCCATAGAAAACATAAGATATGATATTTATGCTATATAATATAGTATAAATAACTCCTGTTTTTATTTTGGGACACCAGTTATTCTGAAAACTGAATTCTTTTGCAATTTGTCCTATGCTCATAGGCAGAAATAAAGCCTTTCTGTCAGATATCAAAAAGTACCTATAAGCTTTTTGTTTGACAACACCAAGGCCTTTCCACAGACCTTTTGATGACAAAGTTTCTAGTTTTGTAATTATCATGTTTAATCCTTTGTGAACATGTCCCCTACTTCCAGTGGGATCTGCTCAGTGAAGAGTAGAATGGAACTCTTAATTCTCTGGCTCTGGGTAACTCTCTGACTATTTATGTAGGCTAGGTCTTTGATAACCCATTTAAAATGTCAGTGTTGAGAATAGCCCAACAGACTATGACCAAGCATCTCACTCTGGCCTATTAATCATAACCCAAGCCATTATCAATTGTCCATAGAAAAAAGCCTAAGGGCTGGCAGATATTCAGGATCATTTATAATCAGGCCCCAACTTACCCTTTCTCCTGTATTACCCATGTCTACTTAAAATTGTTTTCTTATTAAATCAATCTACTCACTATCTCTTTAAATCATGTCAGAGAAGCCAGGCGTGGTGTCTCATGCCTGTAATCCCAGCACTTTGGGAGACCAAGGCGGATGGATCACTGGAGGTCAGGAATTCGAGACCAGCCTGGCCAACAGGTGAAACCCCATCTCTACTTAAAGTACAAAACTTAGCCAGAAATCGCTTGAACCCAGGAGGCGGAGTTTGCAATGAGCTGAAATCATGCCACTGCACTCCAGCCGGGGCAACAGAGTGAGACTCTGTTTCAAAAAAAAAAAAAAAATATGTCAGAGCTATTTCTGCCTGCTTAACTACTATGCCATTTCCTCTTTCATGAAATGAAGCCTCCTCCCTCTAACAGAATCCTCTCTTCCCATATAATCTACTCAAAATTCAAACACCAGCACAAGCCCAGTCTCTTCCTCAAAACAGTGTCAGAGTGCCAAAATTCACAGAATTGTATACTTTCTTTGAAAACCTCTTGCCCTTATTGTACATACCGGTAGCAGTAGTAGCAACAACAATAATAATAATTGTCTAATGATGGTTACTATTTCACTGAGCACTTTGCCAGTCAATTCATGTATGACTCTAATGGGTAGATCTTATTTTCTCTATTTTACAGGTTAGTAAACTAAGACTTCAAATAGGTTGAATTACTAGGATTCAATTCCTGGTATCCCTGACTCTGTCGTGCTAGGACGCCTTATCTCGTTTGACCTGCTTTGTCCTGAATTCATCCACTTATATTATTATTTAATTTTTGTTGTGTTTGATGTAGTTTACTTTTAACTTACAAAATAATAATTTAGAGCAAATTAGTTTCATCTTCATATTTATATATTAAGTTTAACTATATAAAACTCGAGTATTTTAAATGCCTGAAAGAATCCTAAAAATGCTGTGACATTTGCTACCTAAGTCAGTTTACACTTACTCCTATTAAAATGGTGTCACCCTTTCTTTGTTGGAATTCAATTACATGCATTCTAATTAAGAGATTCCTAGGTAAGCTTTACACCCTTTAGAAGTAAGAACTTGACTTAGATGTGTGGTATATGAGTTGGCCACAATTCTCCAGTCAACTTCCTAGGGAGTTCTCTTTCTAGGACCTTATCTGAATGGTTAAGTTCCTCCCCATCATGCCAATAGCCTCATTTTTGCCTCATCTGTCTTGCCTTCCCTAAGTGGCGCTCTAAGCACAGGTCATCCAATTGTAGTTCTTCTCTATTATGTGCACTTAGGCTTCTGCTCTTTTTTCAAAGGTGTGGTTGAGGTGTGCTAATGAGTATTTTTTCTCCAGGACCCTCATCTTCACCACATCAACTTGCATGCATTTTACTAGAAGCCAATTAGAGAGAGAGCTTGATTCACAGAGGTGACCTGGATGCTAGCATTTATGGCACTGTGAAGGTACTTCTGATAGCAGGACTTTTCAACCCACTTAAATCAAAATACATATTCAGCCCTTACCACGAGTCCTACTGCAATGACTCAGACTCTTGGCTTTTGAAAGTAAGTGGAGAAAGGAAAAAGCATATCTCAGCAGTGCTAAAGATATGAAGGAGGCGCTAGTGAAGCACCAAGGACAGAGTTGGCTTGAGTGTTAGAATTTTGCCAATCTCGGCCCTGTGCGGTGGCTCACACTGGTAATTACAGCACTTTGGGAGGCCGAGGTGGGCTGATCACGAGGTCAGGAGATGGACACCATCTTGGCTAATGCGGTGAAACCCCGTCTCTACTAAAAATACAAAAAATTAGTCACGCGAGGTGGCAGGCGCCTGTAGTCCAAGCTACTTGGGAGGCTGAGGCAGGAGAATGGAGTGAACCCAGGAGGCAGAGCTTGCAGTGGGCCGAGATGGCGCCACTGCACTCCAGCCTGGGGGACAGAGTGAGACTCCATCTCAAAAAAAAAAAAAAAGAATTTTGCCAATGTAATATCACACAAATTGCATAGTGGAATTGAATTTTCCTTCTCCAATCCCTTGTCAAGTAAGACAGAATAGAAGATAATGATCTTAATTATCGTGTATAAATATATGTAGCTAGTACTTTTCCTGTGGTTTCTAAATTACATTAAGTTCATAGCCTTTTTATTTAAAATATTATATGTACTTTAAGGCAAGTAGTTGGCTAATTCTCAAACGTGTCTGTCAGGCAGTGCCATATTATTAACCTTGTTTTACCACAGACAGATTTTGTTGACTTATTGTTAAGTCTTATAGATGGATCACAGAGAACAGTAGTATTAAAATAATTTCATGTAATCTTTGTGGTCATTGTGTTTTCTTTGAATAAATAATAGATCTAAATCTGTTGGTAAATCTAGGTGAGCAGTCTGTACTTAAAGAAAAATCATTTATTTTGTATGAAGTCAATGGAATGTTTGAATGAATTAACATTGCCAAGTATTAAGTTGGCTATTACAGGTTCCTGTAGTGATCCATTGATCTCATCTTCCAGAATAATATATTTCTAGAACATGATTGATACATTCTAATTCAGATGAACATTTATATCTTCTTATAATTCAAGTTTACTTCTATTGTTATTCACAATTTTAAGGAAAGACTACAAATTTTTCTGGGACTAATATTACTGCTTTCCTTTATTGTATATATTTAAAAGGATAAAAGGAACTCAGTCATCAAGTTCAATCAACCATTGATTGATATAAGGCTTTGCTTAGCAACATGGATTTTTAAATCAATGAATTTATTAATGTGAACCATGTACAACATATAAGGGATGCATATTCTTCAGGAACATTCAGCAAGCAAGAAGGAAATCTTATAGCTAAATGACTCACAAATAGCCCTGCCTGCCTGATTTATTATGGATTACTAGTATGAGTCATAAACACCAAAGCTCAGTTACTGGTATGTGACATCATGATATCACATGACTCTGCTGGCAGGCATAGCTTTGTAAACTCTAATTTCATAATGAACATTTTCAAGGTAAGATGGATAGGACATCACAGTTATAAGGCTTTCAACAAAAGCCTGGAGATACATGAAATATTATATCGGTGATTAGAGTCTGCTGAGTGTAAGTCATGAGAGGTAATGATTCAATGCTGAAGGAACTATCATTTTGCTTTTAATGGAGATTATGATAACAGTGTGGTCTTTCTAGCTCTTGTGCTATATTTGTTTCATGATGGCTGACAACTAACATTCCAACAAAGGGTTACATACTGGTAACTTTCCATTTAAAAATTCGAATACCTCCAATAATGCCAATGAAAAAGGAGAGTTTTAGCATTTTGCATACATTGTATGCACCATACAGATAGTTTTTAGTTGATTGATTGATGTGCATGGGGATATGATTGGCATACGTTCTTAATGAGTTGAGTGTAATTGACTGACAGATGAGGCAATTCCTTTGTTACAGTGCAAGACTTCAGATTTCCTGGAAAGAGATACTTTTAATGATGAGTAAATCAACATTTTAATAATTTTTAAGTTGTATTGAACAAAATCTGGCTTTACATCTAACTGTTTCTCTCTTCCTCAATCTCTTTGATTTTCTCCACCAATGGAGGGAAATGATGTGATGAATAATTTAAATGAGATAATTTTAAAAATGTATATGTATGTATTAGTGCATAAGTCTGAAACTGAAGAATGGTCTCATATTCTGCACCACTGTAAATCTTCAAGGGCAGATCCTGCCTAATTTGAGTATATCTCTAGGATATATCTCAGTGACTGGCATACAGTGCATATTTAAAAATATAAATTGAACAGAAAAATGTATTCCCTATCATTGTGAATAGCCAGACTAACAAGGCCCATGTTAGGTAGAGCAGGAAAGTAGTCCATTCCAAGTTATTCAGCTAGTAGGGTCTCTATGGTTTACTGCATGCTAGAAACTGACTAGTAAATATTGGAACTTACTTACTGTTGTTATTTGCATGTTTGAATATTTTACTTTTAAATGTGCAGTAAGAGATGAGAAAAATATCAACAGGCTCCTATGTTCTTAGTGCCAGCACAGTTCACTTCATTTCATGGGACTAATGCGCTAAGTTAAGTGGCAATTTTTATAACACAGTTTTTGTTTAAATCTTTTGCCAGTTTTACTCATAAAACTTCCCACTTTGGATAACACAGTAAATGTTGCACCTATCTGTGAACCTGAATATTATCCAAGTTCAGTTCCTAAAGATAAAGAGAATTGGCTTATTGACTCTGATAATAAATTCCCATATCATTGGCATCATGCCAGTGTTATTTCTTCATTTTCTTTCTTGTACTTTTTGTCATATGTATATTGAGTGCTCATAAATTATGTCAAATTCCATGTTCCAGATACCATCAGTAAATGATAATCAAAAGGATAATAAAACAATGTTATGATATTTATTAAATTATAATTGTATTAATAAAGACTTTACCCCATTGAGCAAACTGTATATGTGGCTTTATAGGTTCACTGTGATGTCATGTTTCAGTCACCTCTAGATTATTTGTTTTGCTTCATATTCATACATGGGGTCCTTTCTTCCACCCAGGAGAAAAGGAACCCATCACCTCATTGCAATACCATCTGGCTAGAGTAAGAGTGGGACTTGCTCCTCTGAGAGTTGTTTTCTTCTAACTAGCAGCCACACTGTCCAATTGAGAAAAAGTTGTACAGCATTTTGATGTCAATGAATGGATTAATGAGCATTTATGTATCACTTCTTATGAACAAGGGAGATTGGGAAGAAGAACAAAGATTAAGAAGAAGAGAAGGAAGAAGAAAATGTTTATATGTGTATAAATGTATATGTATTCACATGTGTATATGTTCACGCATATACATGTATAAACATATGTATATAAATGTGAGTGTTTATATGTGTATATGTTTACAGATATAAACATTTTCTTCTTCCCTCTCAAAAACTATTTACAAAGATAATAACATTGATGGTCTAAGTTCTTAAACTTAGGTTTTAAAATAGTTAAATAGAAAAGACAGGTAAATTAAGTGAAGGGTTTCATTGTTGTTATTAAGTTAGGAGAGACCTCTGAATGCCAATGGGAAAGGAAGTTTAGTAATAAAAACAGAAGGAATGATGAGAAAACAAGTTATCTAAGAACTGAAAGAGGAATAAATCAGTATTTATTACAAGTGAGGTAGCTTTAAACAAGATGAGGAATCTTTCTCTGTCCAAAGGCAAAAGGTAAATATAGAAACACAATTATGATGGATACAAGTGAGAGAAACTTGGAAATTTTCTCCAGATGGATTTTAAAAGCATTAGCTCAGACAGAGGACTAAAAGGAGAGTAAGACCAGAGACTCAAGGAAGCAGTTGTTCTGGGAAATTATTACAGTGTGAAATTAGCAGATGAGATATGAAATAATTGCACAGGAGTAGAAAAGAATCCAGTTGAAGTTTGACCAGTCATTTCTGCATTTGATCTAATACCATTTAGGGGCCAGAGCAGAAGTGGAAGGAAACAAGGTTGGGATAATCCAGGACTGGGATTGACAGAACAGGCACACAAACGATGAGGGATGTGAGCCTGGGTTAGTGGAAGCGAAGCATTGAGGACTGCCCATGGACTGCTGCTGCTTGGGAGTCCCTCATGGATGCCACTGCTCCTTATGTATCAGCAAGTCCAATCAAAAGCTGTCTCTAGTGTTTTCTCTCTGTCTTATCAGAAGATAAAAAGGGTCTAATCTCTTCTCTCCTGATCATAATCAGCTCAGGTTTATTGGGGGTTCATCCAGTTTTCATTCAAATGCTCAGCAGTATGATATTAATATCCTTTATATATGAGTGGCAAAAAGGTATGATGATCTAGCAGAACCCTGATGAAATATGGCATACAGAAGAAATTTATTATACACCTGATTGGATAACAATTGACAGGTTAGGTACTAGCACTGATAGAACACTATGTAACATCTTAAAAAAATAGATTTCAAGGTATTAATTCCAGGGGAAATCTGATTACATGGAACATTTAGGGATTCAACATATTATTCTAAATTAGGCACATGATAAAATGCTGTTTGATATGAAATAGATAGGTAAAAATTCAATAATTTGACTTTTCAGAAGCTTTTATGTATATATAGTGCCATCTCCTTAATAATGTGAGAATTTTTTACTAAAGGTGTTGACTCAACATGATTACAGGACCCCTGTGACATTGCAGCATATTTCTCTGATATGGTTTGGCTGTGTCCCCACCCAAATCTCATCTTGAATTGTAGCTCCCATAATTCCTATGTGTTGTGGGAAGGACCTGATGGAAGATAATTGAATCATGGGGGTTGTTTCCTCTGTACTGTTCTCCCAGTGGTCAATAAGTCTCATGAGATTTGATAGTTTTATAAGGAATATCTTAGTACATTTTTATGCTGCTGATAAAGACATACCTGAGACTGGGAAGAAAAGGAGGTTTAATTTGACTTACAACTCCACATGGCTGGGGTGGTCTAATAATCATGGCAGAGGGTGAAAGGCACATCTTGCATGGCGGCGGCAAGAGAAAATGAGGAAGAAGCAAAAGTGGAAACCCCTGACAAACCCATCAGATCTTGTGAGACTTATTCACTATTGCAAGATTGGCACGGGAAAGACCAGTCCCGATGATTCAGTAACCTCCTCCTAAATCCCTCCCACAACACTCAGGAATTCTGGGAGATATAATTTAAATTGAGGTTTTGGTAGGGACACAACCAAACCATATAATTCCACCCCTGCCCCTCCAAATCTTATCTCCTCACATTTTAAAATCAATCATGCCTTTGCCACAGTCCCCCAAAGTCTTTAACTCATTTCAGCATTAACTCAAAGTCCACAGTCCAAAGTCTCATCTGAGACAAGGCAAGTCTCTTCCACCTATGAGCCTGTAAAATCAAAAGCAAACGGGTTACTCTCTAGATATGATGGGGGTACATGTATTGGGTAAATACAGCCATTCCAAATGGGAGAAATTGGCCAAAACAAAGTGGTCAGAGGGCCCATGCAAGTCTGAAATCCAGTGGGGCAGTCAAATTTTAAAACTCCAAAATGATTTCCTTTGACTCTAGGTCTCACATCCAGGTCACACTGATGCAAGAGGTGGGTTCCCATGGTCTTGGGCAGCTCTGTCCCTGTGGTTTTGTATGGTACAGCCTCCCTCCTGACTGCCTTAATAGGCTGGTATTAATTGTCTACAGCTTTTCCAGGTGCATGGTGCAAGCTGTTGGTGGATCTACCATTCTGGGGTCTGGAGAATGGTGACTCTCTTCTCACAGCTCCACTAGGCATTGCTCCAGTAGGGACTCTCTGAGGGGGCTCTGATCCCACATTTCCCATCCACACTGCGCTAGCAGAGGTTCTCTACGAGGGCCCTGTCACTGCAGTAAATTTTTGCCTGGGCATCCAGGCGTTTCCACACATCTTCCGAAATCTAGGCAGAGGTTCCGAAACCTCAATTCTTAACTTCTGTGCACCTGCAGGCTCAACACCACGTGGAAGCTGCCAAGGCTTGGGGCTTCCACCCTCTGAAGCCACAGCCCAAGCTCTATGTTGGCCCCTTTCTACCATGGCTGGAGCAGCTGGGACACAGGGCACCAAATCCCTAGGCTGCACACAGCATGGGGACCCTGGGCTGGGCCCACAAAACCACTTTTTCCTCCTGGGTCTCCAGGCCTGTGATGGGAGGGGCTGCCATGAAGGTCTCTGACATGGCCTGGTTACATTTTCCCCATGGTCTTGGAGATTAACATTAGGCTCCTTGCTACTTATGCAAATTTCTACAGCTCACTTGAATTTCTCCCCAAAAGATGGGTTTTTCTTTCCCATCACATAGTCAGGCTGCAAATGTTCCAAACTTTTATGCTTTGCTTCCCTTACAAAACTAAATGCCTTTAACAGTACCCAAGTCACCTCTTGAATGCTTTGCTACTTAGAAATTTCTTCCACCAGGTACCCTAAATCATTGCTGTCAAGTTCAAAGTCCCACAAATTTCCAGGGCAGGGGCAAAATGCCACCAGTCTCTGATAAAACATAACAAGAGTCACCTTTGCTCCAGTTCCCAACAAATTCCTCATCTCCATCTGAGACCACCTCAGCCTGGACCTTATTTTCATATCACTATCAGCATTCTGTCAAAGTCATTCAACAAATCTCTAGGAGCTTCCAAATTTCCCACATTTTCCTGTCTTCTTCTGCCCTCCAAACTGTTCCAACCTCAGTCTGTTATCCAGTTCCAAAGTTGCGTCCACATTTTTGGGTATCTTTTCAGCAACACACCACTCTACTGGTACCAATTTACTGTATTAGTCTGTTTTTACACTGCTGATGAAGACATACCCAAGACTGGGAAGAAAAGGAGGTTTAATTTAACTTACAGTTCCACATGGCTGGAGAGGTCTCATAATCATCGCAGAAGGTGAAAGGCACTTCTTACATGGTGGTGGCAAGAGAAAATGAGGAAGAAGCAAAAATGGAAAGTCCTGATAAACTCATCAGATCTTGTGAGACTTATTCACTATCATAAGAATAGCACAGGAAAGACTAGTCCCCATGATTCAATTACCTACCCCTGGGTCCATCCCACAACACGTGGGAATTCTAGGAGATGTAATTCAAGTTGAGATTTCAGTGGGGACACAACCAAATCATATCAAGGGGTTTCCTCTTTTGCTTGGTTCTCACTCTCTCTTGCCTGCTGCCATGTAAGACATGACTTTTCTCCTCCTCACTTTCTGCCATGATTGTGAGACCTCTCCAGCCATGTGAAACTGTGAGTCCATTAAACTTCTTTTTCTTTATAAATTACCCAGTCCCAGGTATGTCTTTATTAGCAGTGTGAGAACAGACTAATACACACTGCAACCCAGGTTGATGTTTTTCCAATGGCATGTACCCTGAGGGCTTCCAATAACATTATACTTGAACATGAATGCCTAGCTGATCACACAACAATGGCAAATCTCCTATAAAGAATGTCACAAGAATAAATAAATATTCACAAAAAAGTATATCTGGTTACCTGCAATGCAGAATATTATCTTTTTGAACCCACCTGAGAGAAGGAAAGTATTTTTTCCCCTGTGGACTTATGTAGAGAAGTAAAGAGAGTTATATTGGTACCATCTCACATTGCTATAAGAGACACCTGGGACAGGGTAATTAATAAAGAAAAGAGCTTTAATTGGCTCACAGTTCTGCAGGCTGTACAGAAAGCATAGTGCTGGCATCTCCTTGGCTTCTGGGGAGGCCTCAGGAAACTTACAATTATGGCAGAAGGTGAAAAGGGAGCAGGCACTTCACATGGCTGGAGCAGGAGCAAGAGCAAAAGAGAGCGAGGTGGGAAATGCTACAAACTATTAAATGGCCAGATCTCCTGAGAACTCACTCACTATCATGAGAATAGCACCAAGGGGATGATGCTAAACCATTCATGAGAAATCCACCCCAGGATCTAATCACCTTATACCAAGCCTTACCTCCAACACTGGATATTATAATTCAACATGACATTTGGGCATGGACACAGACCCAAACCATATCAAGAATATCAATTAATTCTGATGTTATTTGTAGCCTATTTAAGTGTGTATATATAGATATATAAATTAAGAGTAATAGTAAATACATTGTCCAATATATGCTAGCACTTCTCTGCATTAAAGAGAAGGAAAAATTGTAAAATACTTTCTGCCTTCAAAGTTAGCCTGCAGAGTTTTCTAGTTTTGTTTTTGTTTTTTTTTTTTTTTTAGGCAGCATCTTGCTCTGTTACCCAGGCTGGAGTGCAGTAGCATGATCTGCAACCTCAGCCTCCTGGGTTCAAGCAATTCTCATGCCTCAGCCTCCTGAGTAGCTGGGATTACAGGTGCCTGTCACCACGCCCAGCTATTTTTTTTTTTTTTAATTTTTAGTAGAAACAGGGTTTCACTGTGTTTGTCAGGTTGGTCTTCAACTCCTGACTCAAGCAATCCACTTGCCTTGGCCTCCCAAAGTGCTAGGATTACAGGTGTGAGCCATTGTGCCCAGCCTAGAGTTTTATTATTTATTTATTTATTTATTTATTTATTTATTCATTCATTCATTCATTTATTGAGATGGAGTTTCACTCTTGTTGCCCAGGCTGGAGTGCAATGGCGTGATCTCAGCTCACTGCCTCCTGGATTCAAGTGATTCTCCTGCTTCAGCCTCCCAAGTAGCTAGGACTACAGGCACGCACCACCACACCCAGCTAATTTTGTATTTTTAGTAGAGACAGGCTTTCACCATGTTGCCCAGGCTGGTCTCGAACTTCTGACCTCAGGTAATCCACACACCTTGGTCCCCCAAAGTGCTGGGATTACAGGTGTGAGCTGCCGTGCCCAGCCCTTCTTTATTCTTTCTTCATCTCTGGATATGGTGTTGTAGAAGAGCATTCTACTTGGAATCACATTTACTTTGGTTAAATTCTGATAACTACTAGTTAGTGTAAACTTGGGCAATTTCTTTATGATTCTTCTTGTATTTCTTCATGGATGAGGTAGGTACAACACCATCTGTACCACCCACTGCATGTGGATGTTAGGAGAATAAGATAAGGTAATGGAAGGAAAGGGCCCTGAGCTTGTAGTCAGTATAAATTATTACTTTTGTCAACCTAAAAAAAAATCAGTAAGTATGTATTTCACAAATGCATTGATCGAAATATGATTTCCAATATAGGTAAAATGTTTTGCACATGAACTCCCCAGGCAATACAAAGGCTGCAAAATATTGACAGTTTGCTGTATAAAATTTGCTTAGAATAAGTGACTTGAAACTTTTTTGTAAAGGTGACTTTTACTACAATAACTGATTTAAGACTGAATACAAACCCAAGCACAAAACATATGCACCGAGTAAATATTTTCTATAGTCTTAAAAGAGATATACTATGCCAGAAATTTATAGATATATTAAATTTATTAGTCTTCTAACATTTTACAACCCCATAAATATTTTTGTAGACCTTCGCATAATTAACTTGACACCACAGTGGATGGGTACCTAATTAACTGAAATGATGAATTAATGTGAATGCTTCTAGTTTCACTTTCTAGTCTGGGTTTTATGTCCTGATTAATAACATGTTTTAAAATTTGTATATAAATTAATCAGTGTCTATAAAAATAAATCAAATTCAAATAAATCATAAAACTTTTAAGGATTGACCTGGTGTGGTGGTTCATTCCTGTAATCCTAGCGCTTTGGGAGGCTGAGATGGGTGGATCACGAGGTTAGGAGTTTGAGACCAGCCTGGCCAACATGGTGAAACCCTGTCTCTACTAAAAATACAAAAATTAGCTGGGCATGGTGGCGGGATCCTGTAATGCCAGCTACTTGGGAGGCTGACGCAGGAGAATCATCTGAACCTGGATGATGGAGGTTGCAGTGAGCAGGAGCAAGATCACACCATTGCACTCCAGCCTGGCAACAGAATGAGACTCCATCTCAAAACAAGGCTCTCCAGCCTGGTGACAGAATGAGACTCCGTCTTAAAACAAAAAACAAAAGCAAAGAAAAAAACTTCAAGAATTTTTAGTCTGCTTCCATCTCTGCTATATTACTATTTCCTACTGTGAAGATGTTTTGTTGTTGTTTGCTTCTTTGTGAATTCTTTTCAATACAGTTCCAATTTCAATACTGATTTATTAAAAAAAAAAGAGAGAGAAAACATCATTCTTTATTTTAGGCTGCAGGTAATAGAAAATAAATCATTAGGCAGTATGTTTAATTGATGTTCAAAACAAAATAAATCATTAGGCAGTATGTTTAACTGATGTTCAAAACCTCAATATAAACAATAAACTTCTTAAAGTTTAAGATTAATCCTGTATTGGAGAAAATAATTTGGATCTTTGTATAGTGATAGTTTTAAAATTGAAGATTAAAAAAAGAATAAAATCTAAGGGGTTAATCATACCAAAAATCAAATGAACAAATCACAACAAGTTATTTTTTGGATCCCACAGACTCATTCTAAAGTTTATATGAAGGGGGAGAGGACTTAGAATAGACAACACAACATTGAAGAACAGTGAAAGGACTAACACAACCAGACTTCAAGACTTATTATAAAGCTACAGTATTCAAGTCAGTGTGGTATTAGTGAAAAAATATGTAAATAGAGTCACGGAATAGAGAGACCATTAATAGACCCATGCAATTATAGTCAGTCGATCTTTGATGAAAAAGCATAGGTAATTCAACAGAAAAAGGATAATCTTTTCAACAAATGATGGTTAAACAATTGGACATCCTTATACAGAAGAATAAATCTAGACACAAATCCTATACTTTTCACAAAAATTAACTCAAAATGAATCATAGACCTAAAAATAAAATGCAAAACTATAAAACTCCTAGGCAACAATATAGGAGAACAGATAGAGGATCTTGATTTGGAGATGACTTTGTAAGTACAACACTGAAAGTATCATCAATTAAAGGAAAAATTATAAGATGAACTTCATGAATGAAAAGTTTATGCTTTGTGAAAGACACAAAGACACAAAGAATGGATAAACAAACTGTGGTATATCCATATAATGAAATATTATTTAGTGATACATGTGAATGAGCTATCAAGCCATCGAAAGACATTGAGAAACCATATAAACAAATCAGTAATTGAAAGTAGTCAATCTGCAGGGTGCCATGTCTCATGCCTGTAATCCCAGCACTTTGGGAGGCCAAGGCAGGCAGATAAGCTGAGGTCAGGAGTTTGAGACCAACCTGGCCAACATGGTGAAACACCATCTCTACTAAAAATATAAAAATTAGACTGGGCGTGGTGGTGGGTGCCTGGAATCTTAGTTCTTGGGAGGCTGAGGCAGGAGAATCACTTGAACCTGGGAGGCGGAGGTTGCAGTGAGCCGAGACCACACCATTGTGCTCCAGCCTGGGCAACAAGAATGAAACTTCGTCTCAAAAAACATAAAAAAAAAAAAAAAAAAAAAAAAAAAAAAAAAGCAATCAATCTGAAGAGGCTACATACTATACAATTCCAACTATATGACATTGTGGAATGACAAAACTCTGGAGGCAGTAAAAAGATCAATAGTTTCTAAGGACTGCAGTGGAAGGAAAGGAGAGATTAACAGGTGAAGTACAGAGGATTTTCTGGGCAATGAAACTGTTCTGTATAATACTGTAACGGTGAATATGTGTCATACATCTACCAAAACCCGTAAGTTTACAACACAGAGTGAACTCTAATATAAATTATGGATTTTGATTAGTAACTACTATGAATATTAGCCCATCAATTGTACCAAATGTACTACACTAATACTAAACGTTAATAATAGGGGAAACTACGTATGAGGGGAGAAATCAGGGGGTACATGGAGACTCTGTACTTTCTATTTCATTTTTCTTCAAATCTAAAACTGCTCTAAAAAGTAAAATCTACTAGCAAAAATTTAATGAACAAATAACCATGGAGAAAAACGAAAACTTTTGTCTAAATCTTTTTACTATTGTGTGTGAAGAACTGAAATTTGTCCACAGTTGCCTCATAAATATTAAGAGAAAATGAAATAGTTACAATTGGGCCTTTGATATCAAAAGTAGAAATAAATTTCAGTGATGTTCAAATTACTTTGTAACATCTTCTAGTAGTTCTTAAAATGTCTTTTAGATCAAGCTCATGACATAGACATACACATGATTAAAACGAACAATAAAAGTGTACTATCCTTTTTTAGTATATTGAAAACAAAATATTCAGAGCATAAAAATGAGTAAAATCAATCTAAGATAAAAGAAACAGCTTGAAACAGTATTTTGACAGTTTCCACATTCAAAATGTAACATATTGGATTATTTCAGAGTATGAAACATTTTAAATGTATTGGATATTGGTTGACTTCTTTTTCCTCAATGAATAATGCATAATTTGGTACAATGTTATCTTCATACATTAAGTGCAAAACAACCACTAAATTCTGAAAGTATTAGTTTATTCTATTACTAGTGCGTGGTAAAAATATCTGTAAATATCAAATCATACTAGTAGTTTGTCCAACAGACTGAAAATTAGTTTCCATTTTAGGAGAGTCTTTAGCCTGGGCGACAGAGAGAGGCTCCATCTCAAAAAAAAAAAAAAAAAAAAAAAGAAGACAAAGAATTAAATAGTATATAGTCACACATCGTTCCAGTATTTTAATTATATCTATTCTTTTTTTTTTTTTTTTTTTTTTTTTTTTTTTTTTTTTTTGAGACACAGTCTCCCTCTGTCGCCCAGGCTGGAGTGCAGTGGCATGAGCTCAGCTCACTGCAACCTCCACCTCCCGGGTTCAAGCAATTCTCCTTCCTCAGCCTCCTGAGTAGCTGGGATTACAGGCACTTGCCACCATGCCCGGCTAATTTTTATATTTTTAGTAGAGACAGGGTTTCACCATGTTGGGCAAGCTGGTCTCGAACTCCTGACCTCAGGTTATCCACCTGCCTCAGCCTCCCAAAGTGCTGGGATTATGGGCGTGAGCCACTGCGCCTGGCCTTAATTATACCTCTTCTGATAGATACTCAGTGATACCTCATTGTGGTTTTTGTTTGTTAAGAGGAAGAGGAATTGGACATAGTTTAAAGCTGAAATGACTCTTAGTTGGGAAAGTCACTTTGCTTATTGGAGCCTCGGTTTTCCTATCTGTAAACATTAGAAAAGGAATGCAAAATATGGGACAGTTTATGACTTTGTGTTTTATCCTTGTGCAGGAGTTATACTAATCTCTGTTACATAGTATTTTAGCATATGTGCTACTGAAGCAAGCACTCACTGTGGTTTAACTTTGCATTTTGCTAATGGCTGATGACATTGCATATCTTTTCATGTGCATATATGTCATGTGTACACACTCTTAAGTGAAGTGTCTATTCATGTTTTGTGCCCATTTTCTAATTAAATTGTTTTTCATCGTTGAGTTTTGAGAATTCTTTCTGTCTTCTAAATAGCTGCCCTTTTTCAGACATGTGGTTTGTATTTTCTTCCATTGTGTAGATTGTCTTTTCATCCTCTTCACACAAGCTCTCACAAAGCAAAACTTTTTAATTTTGGTGGGGTCCATGTTATCAATTTTGCCTTTTATGGATCATCTCTTAATGTCAAGTCTAACAACTCTTCACTAGCTTTAGACTTTAAAGACTGTCTCCTATATTTTTTTCTAAAAGTTTTATACTTTTATACTAACATCTATGATTGATTTTGAATAAATTTTTGTATAAGGCTTGAGATTTAGGTCAAGGCTTATTTTCTTGCCTATGGATGTCCAGTTGCTTCAATACCATTTGTTGAAAAGGGCATATTTCCTCCTTGGAATTGCTTTTGCATCTTTGTCAAAAATTAGTTAAGTATATTTATGTAGGTGTATTTCTGGGTTCTCTATTTTGTTCCACTAATCTATAATCCCTCTGTCAGTATCATGGTGCCTTGTTTACAGTCACTTTATAATAAGATTTTATATCAAATAGAGTAATTTCTTCTGTTTTATTTTTCTGTACAAAGATTTTCTAAAAAGTTATTCTAGAGCTGTGTTTTTTTCTGTGTATATTGTATAATGAGCTTGTCTATGCCTGTAAAAATTCTTACTGGGGGCCGGGCGTGGTGGCTCATGCTTGTAATCCCAGCACTTTGGGAGGCCAAGGTGGGTGTATCATGAGGTTAGGAGTTCAAGACCAGCCTGGCCAATATGGTAAAACCCCGTCTCTACTAAAAATACAAAAATTAGCTAGGCACCTGTAATCCTAGCTACTCAGGAGGTTGAGGCAGGAGAATAGCTTAAACTCAGGAGATGGAGGTTGCATTGAGCCATATCGTGCCACTGCACTCTAGCCTGGGCGATAGATCAAGACTCTGTCTCAAAAAAAAAAAAAAAAAAAAAAAAAATTCTTACTGGAATATTGATAGTAATTGTCATTGAACCCATAGAACAATCTGGGGAGAATTCACATTTTTTTCAATGTTGAATTTTCAAATCTATGAACATGTTACGTTTCTATATTTGTTTAGGTTTCCTTTGATTTCTTTCAACAGCATTTAATAAGTTTCCACATATAGACTCTGTACAGGTTTCAGTAAGTATATACCTCAGTAAGTACTTCATTTTCATTAGACTGATTATAAATAGTATTATGTTTTTAATTTTGGTCTACCGAAGTTCATTGGTATTATACAGTAAAGTGACTGATTTTTGTGTATTGATCTTGTATTTTGCAATCATGCTGAACTCACGTATTCATTCTAGAAGCATTTTTATAGATGCCATGGGTTTTCTACGAAGACAATCATGACATCTGTAAGTAAGGGCAGTTTTATTTCTTCTATTTTTACATCCTCTCTGTGCACACTCTCTGTTGCATTCTCTCTTTTCTCTCTCTGTTGTGAAAACTGTATATGTTCTGTTGATTGTTTTAAAGTTAACTGATCCTATCCTCTGTTATCTATGACCTACCACTGAACCTATCCAGCAAGTTTTTTAGATTTTTATTATCATATCTTTCAGTTCTATTATTTACATTTGGTTCTTTTTCATAACCTCTATTTCTTTGCTGAGATTAGAAAGTCTTTTTTTGCTATTGCAAGGAAATTTGTAATTGCTTCTAGAAAAGTTTTTGATGACTGCTTTAGAATTCTTGCCATATAATTCCAGCATTTGATTCACTAAGTGTTAGCGACATTAAATTACTTATCTCATTCAAGTTATAATATTCCTGGTTCTTGCTGTGTTGAGATTTTTTTTCTTTTTTTTATTATGTCCTGAACATTTTTGATATTACATTAGAAGATTCTAGGCCCTATTTAAATATTTTATTATAGTAAGCAGCTCCCTGTATAGTTGTAACATGCAGTTCCACAGCACTTTTTTTTTTTTTTTTTGGCTGTGGTTTCAAAGATAGTTTCATTTTTAGAGTTTCGCCTTGCTGTTTTGGTCTGCTTGATTTATTTAGTGAGGCTGAAACTCTCCCAGGTCTTTGCTGGTCCTTCTCAATGGGGCAGGAGGGGTTGCCCCATGCTGCATCACCTAGTGTCTCAAGGTAAGGAAAAAGCTTTTCCTGTCTATAAGTAAAAGGTCATGTTCCAGGTATGGCAGCTTGTTTTGACTAGTTCACTTGGCTACTCTCAGTGAGGGAGGGTAGTCTCTAGCATTTCAGGGAAGGACAATGCTTCCTCTGGCTGTTTATTCTTAGTGTGGATCCAGATCAACCCTCTTTGCCAGTGGTACTGGACTTGCCTGGTATTGCTGAGAGAACTCATATGTGATCCAAGAGAGAATGAACCTCCTAGGCATTGGCCAGGGTTACATTTTTGGGGGATGAAGGATAGTAAGATGCCCTGTCCTTATGTTGCTTTTCAACTCCCAGGGTTCCTAACCAGTGTACCTATGTATTTCTAATTTTTAGAGTTACTGTTTGACTTCATTTTGTGTTTTCTCCCCCGAGAGATTATAGTTGTACTTAGCAGATAAGAGCAGGGTAAAATTACTCTACAAAATTATGTCTGGACTCTTATTCTTCTTTAAAAACATCATTTTGGTAGTTATGTAGAGAGTGAGCTCGTTGTTTGTAAAGCCAGCATCCAACTAAATAACTATCATAATATTCAAGGGTTAAGATGTGGTGAAATGTACCACTGCAGATAGAAAGAATATGGTAATTCAAGAGATATTATAATGGTTAAATTAAAAAACAAAAACTTGTGCCCAATAACTTAATGCTTCATTGATATGTATTTGAAGATTTTTGAAAAAAATTTGTGGAACTCTTTCTCTTTAACTTTAAAATAATATTAACAATAATGCAATAAAAACAAAAATCTGTGTTGTTAATTATTGAGTTGTTACTTTGTGATTGACATTGTGCTAAATGCTTAAAATGGAAAATGCCATTTAATCTTCAAATAACAAAAATTGCGTTACTTTTATTTTAGTAATATATTTTATTTTATCCAATTTAGCCAATTCTTCTATTTCTGTTTTAAAGATTTTTTGTGTAAATTTTAAATTGACAATAATTGTATGTACTTATTGGATACAATGTGATGTTTACATATATGTATAAATTATGGAATGATTATATGGAGCTAATTAATATACATTAATATACTTATTTTCTTGTAGTCAGAACTTTCAAAATATATTCTTTCAGTGAGATGAATACTTAACATATATATTTGAAATGTAATATATATTATGAACTATGATCACTATGCTATGCAGTAGATCTGGAAAACTCATTCTTTTTGTCTAACTGAAACTTTATATCTTTTTTTTTTTTTTTTTTTTTTGAGACAGAGTCTCCCTCTGTCGCCCACGCTGTAGTGCAGCGGAGTGATCTCACAGCTCACTGCAACTTCCGCCTCCCAGGTTCAAGCTATTTTCCTGCCTCAGCCTCTTGAGTCGCTGGGACTACGGGTGTGCACCACCACGGCCAGCTAATTTTTTTTGTTTTGTTTTGTTTTGTTTTTTAAATAGAGACAGGGTTTCACCATGTTGGCCAGGATGGTCTCGATTTCTTGACCTCGTGATATTCCCGCCTCAGCCTCCCAAAGTGCTGGGATTACAGGTGTGAGCCACCATGACCGGCCAACTTTATATTCTTTGATCAACATCTCCCTATTCCTCCACCCTCCCAACTCTTAGCCTCTAGTAACTACCATTCTACTCTTATTTGTATGAATCAACTTTTTTAGATTTCACAGATGAGGGAGATCATGCAGTATTCATCTTTATGTGCCTGGCTTTTTTTCTGGTAGCATAACATCCTCCAGGTTCATCCATGTTGTGGCAAATAATCCTCTTTTTAATACTGAAAACAATTCCATTGTGTATATGTACCACATTTTCTTCATTTATCTATTGATGGACACTTAGGCGGATACCGTTCCTTGTTTATTGTGAATAGTGTCTCAGTAAATATGGAGTACAGATATCTCTTTGACATACTGATTTCATTTCCTTTGGATATATGTCCAGTAGTGGGATTGCTGGATCATATGATAGTGCTATTTGTAGCTTTTTTTTTTTTTTTTTTGAACCTCCGTACCGTTCTATGTAATAGCTATAGTAATTTACGTTTCCATGAAGTGCACAAAGGTATCTCTTTCTCAATATCCTTGCCAACACTTACTTTTGTCTTTTTGGTAATAGCCACTCTAACAGGTATGAGGTGATATCTCATTGTGATTTTAATTTGCATTGCTCTGATAATTAGTAACGTTGAGTGACTTTTCATATATCTGTTGGCCACTTATATGTCTTCTTATAATAAATGTTTCTTCAAGTCCTTTGCAGATTTTTTAATTGGGTTCTTTGTTGTCCTGCTATTGAGTTGTTTTAGTTCCTTACAGATTTGGGGCATTAACCCCTTATGAAATTTATGATTTGCAAATATTTTCTCCCACTGTGTAGGTTGTCTCTTCACCTTGTTGATTGTTTCCTTTGGTGTGTAAGAGCTTCTTAGTTTGATATGATCCCATTTGTCTACTTCTGTTTTTGTTACCTGTGTCATTTGGGTTATATTCAAAAGATCATTGTCCAAAACAGTGTCATAAATTGGTTGTTTTCTTCCAATGGTTTTACCACATCAGGTCTTAAATTTAGTCTTTAATCAATTTTGAGTTGATTTTTGTACGTGGTGTGAGATGGGAGTTCAGTTTCATTCTTCTGCATATGGATATCTGGTTTTCTCAATACTACTTTTAAACTGACTGTTCTTTCTCCATTGTGTACTCTCAGAACCTCTGCCAAAAAATCATTTGACCGTAAACGTGTGGGTTTATTTCTGACACTCTGTTTGTTCCATTATTCTATGTATCTGTTTTTATACCACTATGATGCTATTTTGATTACTATAGCTTTATAGTAATTTTGAAATCAGGTAGTATAGTATCTCCAGTATTTTTTTTTTCTTCCCTCAGGTTACTTTGGCTATTCCAAGTCTTCTGTGGTTTCACACAAATTTTAGTATTGTTGGATGGTTATTTTTAATAACAGTATTTTAGAATTGAGAATGCTATGGTTTAAAGAGGTTAAGAAACTTAACCCAGCTAATAAGTAATGGTTCTATGATTGGACTCAATTTTTTTTTTTAAGCAAATTCTCCCAAATCCTAATGGACTTAATTCTTCTTCTTCGGTTTTTTGTTTGTTTGTTTGTTTGTTTGTTTTGTTTTGTTTTTGGTTTGGCAGAGTTTTGCTCTTGTTGCCCAGGCTGGAGTGCAACCGCGCGATCTCGGCTCACTGCAACCTCCGCCTCCCAGGTTCAAGTGATTCTCCTGCCTCAGCCTCCCAAGTAGCTGGGATAACAGGTATGTGCCACCACACCTGTTTAATTTTTTATTTTTGGTAGAGACAGGGTTTCTCCATGTTGGTCAGGCTGGTCTCAAACTCCCGACCTCAGGTGATCCACCCGCCTCAGCCTCGGAAGTGCTGGGATTACAGGCGTGAGCCTCCGGGCCCGGCCTGGATTCAATTCTTAAACTCTATTGTTAACTGATTCTACATTAAATCAACACACAATTGATTAAGTCTAAATCCTTAGTGGTTTAAGGGTTAATTTTTAAAATAAAAATTACAAGTATATATGCTAACATTTTGATATTTTCTTTTAAATATTCAAAGATATTTAAACCATTTAAATTCGTAACTCTGTACTACTTTTCTCATAAATCAAAGTAAGGACATACTATCCACAAAAAAAACAATAATTTTTTTGTGTTCTTAACATGATTCATGTCACTGACTTTTGCATAACTAATAAGTGTGTTATGTGGCATAAATCAGAAGGGTTATACACCAAGAAGAAGGCATATTCAACACCAATTGCTATGTAAAGCATTTGGAAATCCTGGAAGTAAACATATTTTATTACCCAACTTTTACTCGGAGAAGAAAGTTTTCATACATAAATTTTTCAGTTGAAGAGCTGGCTTTCCCTTAATGTGGAAGACATAAATACTGCTGCATTTTTAGCGATAATGAAATTTGAATTTAGCCAAGTTGCTTTATTTACATACTGCCTTTGTGTTAATAATTTAACAAACTGTGGTATAATTTAGGGACTAAAAATATCATTCTTGTGTGCTCACAGTAAGTTTTACACTATAATAAGCACATTTTGAAGATTAATTTTGATGAAATTAATATTGTGAGAGGATTTATAATTGTATACAGCAGGCAAAAATGTTTGGGATTTTCACACAAAAGTAGAATAAAATATGTATAGCAGAATCAATGTAATTTTATTTTTTATATTACAATATCTTTAACTTCCAGTTACTTAGTTTTCTGGTTCCAAATTTATAGGAATCAGTATGCATACAAAAGGAACCTGAGACTCCTGATCAAGAGAAAGTATTCAGACTGAAAGAAAGATGAATCATTGGAAAAAGCTTCAACTATTTTCTAGTTTATTTATTTGTATTATTAGTAGTATTTTTTTGAGACAGAGCTTTGCTCTGTTCCCCAGGCTGGAGGGCAGTGGTGCCATTTCAGCTAATTGCAACCTCGGCTTCTCAGGTTCAAGTGATTCTCACACCTCAGCCTCCTGAGTAGCTGGGATTACAGGCACACACCACCATGCCTGGTTAACTTTTAGTAGAGACGTGGTTTTGCCATGTTGGCCAGACTGGTTTTGAACTCCTGGCCTCAGGTGATACCCCTGCCTCCACCTCCCGAGGTGCTGAGATTGCAAGCGTGAGCCACCACGCTCAGCCAAGCTTCAACTATTTTCTAGTTTTGTTTTTCCTTAATTGATATCTTAGATGTCTTCTTGTTTCAGCGTGACTATCAAATGTATTCTACAAACTTTTTGAAGTCACAAAATAAGGATACTCTAAGGAACATAGATTGTTCTGATTGTGGATATTTATTTCACACTATAATATGTTTACCTAATGGAAATAACACCATATCCCTATTCTGTGTGAAATATACCAGGAATGGGAATGAGTAATTGTAAATCATCCTGAAAGTGTTTAATTGTCTTCTAGTAAAACCACTTCTTATTTTGTATATATTTTTATAAAAGGTACTGAGTCTAGACTTGCTTTAATATCCTAAAAGCACTAACATTCACACCCTTCCCTGAAGCATTTTGAAATTAAAAACTAGTTCTACACGTGAAAAAAATAATAAAGATCTAATTTTGTTTCTTTTTAAATCATGAATTTTGGATAACTGCAGCTAGGTCATTTAATACAATCTTACCAGAAAATGGGCTCACTGCCTGACACGCATAGAAGCCAATACGATGGCACTGGCTTTTGAGAAAAGAAAGGCTTTATTGTAAGGCCAGCCGGCAAGGAGACAAGAGACGCAGTTCAAATCTGTCTACCCAATTTGGGGTCTGGGGCAAGTTTTAAAGGGTCAGGGGGCAAGTTTTAGAGGGTCAGAGCGCAAGGGGAAGAATTTGGGAATGCTGGCTTGTCAAGGTCTGATTTGACCATTTGAATAAGGTATGCTAGGGTGGATTTTAGCCCTGTTATATGGTTTGAATTTGTGTCCCTGCCCAAATCTCATGTGATCCTCAATGTTGGAGGAGGGGTCTGGTGGGAGGTGGTTTGATCATGGGGCAAACGTCCCCCTTGCTGTTCTCATGATAGTGAGTGAGTTCTCACGAGATCTGGTTGTTTAGTTTGTAGAGCCACCCCCTTCTCTCTCTTCCTCCTGCTCCAGCCATGTAAGACATGACACCTTCCTCTTCACTTTCCACCATCATTGTGAGTTTCCTGAGGCCTCTCCTGCAATGCTTCCTGTACAGCCTGTAGAACCATGAGTCAATCAAACCTCTTTTTAAAATAAATTATCCAGTCTCAGGTAGTTCTTTATGGCAATGTGAGAATGAACTAATACATTCTGAATCTTCTGGGCCAAAAGATCCCTCACCTTTGAAAGGGTTCCAGTATTTAAGTTCTGATCATGTCCCAGCCTTTTTGGTTCTGTAGGGAGGAATCCTTGGTTCTGAGTCTTGTTAGAAGTCAAATCTTTTTCTATTGCATGTGATGGGGTTACATAACTTCCAGTTTAGGCTCTGTTATACCTACAAGATAACTTGACATTATCATATCAACAGAGTAGGCCCACTATAGGTTGGTTCTGCAGTTACAATAATAGGAAAGGTAAATCAACATGTCACATAGAATATTTTCTTTTTCAAATATTTTATGACACATATTGAAGGAATAATTTTGTGAGCAGATCATGCTATATTTAAATCTGATTAACACAATATTCTATTTAAATTTTGTTTTTTTAAGATATAAATTCTTAAATACATTTCTGTTATGGCACTTGTCTTACTCAGAAACATTAATATCCTGCTCACTCTCCTCTCATGCCCAGTGACTAAACATTGCATTCAGGCTTCTTCATTTTCAGGCCTATCCACTTTCCCGCGGATACTTCTAGCACTGCACCTTCATTTTGGTCATGCTAATTTCCATATATTCTTCATTGCTCACCCTACACAAACAGATGGACCATGGATAATGTCCACTATTGTCTTTTGTGTATTGTTGATTCTCTCTCTCCTCTCTTTCACAGTAAACAAGTGGAGTTCTGCCCTTTCACCACTGTCATTCTGACTCCCATGACAGTCTATTATATTTAGACATATAAACCAAAAATAAAATTCTAAGCCCCTTAACCAACTGAAAGGACTCCCAACCTTTGACTAAAGGAACCTGAAGACCTAGTTCAGGTTATGACAGGAAGGGGGTTGGATATGCTCCATTATACCCATTCCCTAACATATACCCCCAGTTTAACCAATCAGCATTAACATTAAAATAGATTTGTCATAAGATTGACAAAACACTCTTTGTAACAATAAAGTGTCAAATTCCAACCTGTCTCTGGTATAGCATCACATGACAGAGAGAAGACCCTGAAGAAAATCGAAGTGTTCTACCCTAAAATATATTTCTTTGACATATTTTGAAATGGACTTGCAAAGTCGTCCCTTGTGGGGAAAATTTGCATCCTGTAGAGAATCTCCTTCCCTTTCTAGGTCTTTTCCAGATCCAGGAGAGATTTAACTAAGAGTTTGACACCTTTTACTGTCCCAAAAGAGACATTTACCATTTATTCTCTCTGAAGCTTTCTATTCAGAGGCTTCATCTACATAACAAGAACATTGGCTTCCATAACCCTTCTTATCTTAATTCAAGCATTTCTTTCTGCTGATTCAACTCTTTAGGCAAAGCTTAATTCTTTTTTATTTATTTATTTATTTATTTATTTATTTATTTATTTATTTGAGAAGGAGTGCTCTGTTGCCCAAGTTGGAGTACAATGGCATGATCTCAGCTCACTCTAAACTCCTACCTCCGATTCAAGAGATTTTCTTACCTCAGCCTCCCAAGTAGCTGAGGTTACAGGTGCCCACCACCTCGTCTGGCTAATTTTTAGTTTTTTATATACATATATATATGTATATGTGTATATATATACTTTTAAGGTAGAGATGGGGTTTCACCATGTTGGCCAGACTGGTCTTAAACTCCTGATCTCAGGTGATCCACCTGTCTCAGCTTCCCAAAGTGTTGGGATTATAGGCATGAGCCATTGCACCTGGCCTAAGCTTAATTCTTTCAACCAATTGCTAATTAGAAAATTTTTGAATCCATTTATTACCTGTAAGTCCTTGGCTTTGAGATGTCCTGCCTTTCTGGGCCAAACCAACATATACCTTACATGTATTAACTTATGTCTTAGCTTGTAACTTCTGTCTACCTAAAATGTATAAAACCAAGCTTAACTTGATTGACTAGGGCATATGTTCTCAAGACATCTTTAGACTCTTTTCCAGGCCATGGTCACTCATATTTGGCTCAGACTAAACCTCTTTAAATATTTTACAGAGTTTGGCTTATTTCATTAACAGAGCATACTGTCCCCCATTTCTTTCTCCTTTCTCTTGATAAGACATTGGGGTTTTTAACATAGGTCTATGAACTTGAAACCATTAAATTCCATATGTGTAAAACTATTATCTTAGGAATACAATTTTAAGAGTTTCTATGGTTCTGTTTCTAATCTTCATAGTATATCATGACAATTATTTTTGTCTCTCCAACTGGATTGGAAGACCCCTGTGGGCAGCATCTCATATTCATTAAACAAAAATATCTCAGTAATGTGGATAATAATGAGAACCCAATTCCCGCCTCAGAGAATTATGATTCAGTGTTTATTATTTAAATGAAATTGCACAAAGTGTGTTGGGGGCAGGAATGTATTAGTTGATAAGAAAGAGAAAGATTATTATATTAGAGGAAAAAAGAAAATAATCTGTGTGAAGTTACAAGGACAAACGAATTATGTACTTCATACAGGTAATAATTCCTCAGGAATAAACGTGTGTGTGTGTGTGTGTGCGCGCGTGCGTGCGTGCACGTGTGTTTGTGCATTGTACGTGGTGTAATCTTTGATATGTCATGTGAGTAACTATATAGTTTTGCTCCTCAACATGTGTAGCTGGACCCCTTGCAACAGTATTATCATTATCACGTGGAAGAATGTGAGAAATGCAGAAATTTTGGCCACATCCCAGAACTACTGAATCAAAATTCTGTTGTTCTTTTTTACTGTAACTATTTTATTACATTATAATAATTAGGAGCTGTATGGTTCATGACAAAAATATTGCAAATTTCAGATCACTTCACAGCACATGCTCCTATAACCATTTAAAATTTAAAAATTAATTTCAATTAAAAGAGTGGTCATTCTTAATGTTTGATATGACCAACATTCCTAGGTCAGTGCAACCAAATGATGGAAAACAACTGGATCACACTGCATATGTCCCACAAAAGCAAGCACGATGTACAAAATGTGCATGTTTCAGTTTCCACAAAATACATTCCAGGTAAACATGTTAATTAAGCAATAGTACTAGTAAGAAATTGGCACTCAAAGAAAAAAATGCAAAAGTATTTTCAACATGAAAATACAGGACAGTGGAATTGGAAACTTCTGGATAAAACATTGTAACCCAGTTAGCTCTATTTGGGGGGTGGGGATGGGCCCTCAACATTTCTGCAGATAACTTTTTTTTCCCCTAAATTCATCTAAATTACCTATCATTATCCCAAACAGGCACTTCAAACTATTAAACTAAAACACAAATCTTAGTCTAGCTATGACTATTCTTCAAGAACTCATGTGAGTATCTTTAGAAAGAAGTTTTCATTTTTTGACAGACAGATATCAGTAGTATGCTATTCAATTGCTCAATGCAGAATTCATGCTATCCAGTACTAACACAGAAGTTATTAAATATAAATTCAGCCTTAAAGTAACTGCTTGTTTATAAAAAACATTACTACATAATTATCAAGAAATCATGACTTTTTGACAAACGGAAATCTTAAGATAGTTTTTACCTCTAAAGAAATAAACAGTAAGCTTTACGAGGCTGAGACGGGCGAATCACCTGAGGTCAGGAATTTCAGACCAGCCTGGCCAATAGGGTGAAACCCCATCTCTACTAAAAATACAAAAATTAGCTGAGCATGGTGGCACATGCCTATAATCCCAGCCACTCGGGAGGCTGAGGCACGAGAATCGCTTGAAGCTGGGAGATGGAGGTTATAGTGAGACAAGATGACACCACTGTGTTCCAGCCTGGGTGACAGAGTGAGACTCTGACCCCGCCAAAAAACAAACAAAAACAAACAAACAAAAAGTAAGCTTTATGAATTAAATATTAAAGTATTTTTCATTGTAAGATTTCTCGTTATTAAAACATTGGAATGTATTACTGTTACCAGGGGTAGTCCTACTTGTAGATTACCTAAGAAATTCTTTCAGCACTATCGTTATTAAAATCTCCTTCCACTGGATAGGGTTCTGTCTGTTCGTACCAGGTTTGAAAATTCCTACTGTCACTAATGAATTGGGCAGCAGAGAGGTGTTCAAAGGATCAGCCACCACCTGAAAATTAGCTATTAGGTCAAATCCCATTATGATATCTGCCAGATTCTTCTGAGACCTGAGGAAATAAGATGCAGGGGATTTTGATGTGATTTTATGGGAAACCTTCATGGCGATATCCACAGAAGCAGTAAAGGTTATGGTTAGGAGAATTAGAAGCATTAAAATTGCATCAAGTCATGGGGCATGTGGAAGGCAGGCAGGCAAGATGACACTAATATGGAAGGAGAGTCCTAAAATGAGAATGGATATTCAAATATAAACTTTACCTCTTGCACAATTTTGCCCAAGATTGGCACTGAAGATGGTAACATAGGTTAAAAAGTTACAGATTGTGCTGAGCTTGACAAATAAGCGTATCCTATGTAAACGGAATATAAATCATATAGTTGTAAAAAAGCGAAGAGTTTGAGATGACTTTTTTTTTTTTTTTTTGAGACAGAGTTTTGCTCTCGCCTAGGCTGCAGTGCAGTGGCACAATCTCGGCTCACTGCAAGCTCCGCCTCCCGGGTTCACGCCATTCTCCTGCCTCGGCCTCCCGAGTAGCTGGCACTACAGGCACCCACCACCACGCCTGGCTAATATTTTGTATTTTTAGTAGAGATGGGGTTTCACCGTGTTAGCCAGGATGGTCTCAATCTCCTGACCTCGTGATCCGCCCACCTCAGCCTCCCAAAGTGCTGGGATTACAGGCGTGAGCCACCGCGCCCGGCTGAGATGACTTCTTTTAACATGAAGAAAAGGATACTAAGTGATTTCCTCTAAATCAGAGTCCTAAAAGACACATATCTAGAACCTAAGTCACCTTCCTTCTAGTCCAGTGATATTTTCATCTCACCACACCATCTCACTTCATGTATTTTAAAACAAGTAACATTTTAAGTGTATTAAAAGCATTGTTTTTATTAATATTTATTTTTAAAGTAGTAATCTTAAATATGGATCAGACTTGAAAAGTGTTTATGAAATGTTAATTTGACCATTGTTAAGAGACTAGCCAAACCTAGAGATTTTAAAGCTTTTTCACTTCATTGTTTAAAAAATAATAATGTCTTGGCACGCCACCACCCCAAAATCTCAACTTTTGGGTTAATATTTAAAAGTAATTTTTAAGAAAGAGTTTGTTTTCTAAAAACAAAAGCAGTGCTCTTGGTTTGTCAGCAGGACCACCACAGAACGAGAATGTATCTTGTTGAGCTATCCAAACTGTCCTAATCCTTCCCCATTTTGACCAACCAATGCATGACAACACTGGATGACCGTGGGGACACAGTCCATGCTGTGAAACTCTCTATGAAGCTCAAATATCCACACAGGGCCTGGCTTTGCAACCTTGGTCTCTTCAGCACCTACTAAGCTATGACTGGCCCAGACAATCTTTAATATCACAAGCAGAATTAAAACTATCTCCAAAGACTGAAGTTGAATAAAAGATTTAAAGTTATACTATGAAAGAGCAATCTGACACAGGGAGACTACATTTAATTCCTATGATAATTTTTTGTACCTGTTAAAATTCTTTCAATTCTTATAAAAATTTAGTGCCATATAAATATAGCCCCAAAATGGTTGCTATAATTCCAGTTTCATACTGGGTCTGCCTTAACAGGAAAAGCTATTAGGAGTCTTTACAGTAATTTATCTAATGTGAAAAGGAAATGGCCTTATAATAGTTTCCATTGCCTTGTAATTTTTTCCATTTTTTTCTTTTTATAGAAAAAATATAATATTTTTGGGAGAGTGACCATGACTAATAGCAGTGGTAAGGGGGACAAAACTTTTGTGAACAGTGTAACTTTACATTCACCAGGGTTGACAAACTACAGGACATGATGCCTAGAAGAAGGATCATCAGGAAGCCCACAAATTTGTGTTCCCTCAATGTTTCAGGAAAACCAATTATAAAGCCTCAACTGAAATTATAATTAGTAATTAATCCATTTATGTGACTGGATAAAACACAGAATAGGGATGATTCAAAAGCTTCATTAATTTGTTTCTCACCGATGTTCACAATTGGTAAGAAAAATAAGAAGTAATCAACTGCATGCACCAAAAAACCCAAGACAGAAATCATAGGTATTCAGTTTCTTTTGTGCAGGCATTGCTAGTTTGAAAACCAAAACTCTGGTAATACTGGCACTTAGAGGAAAAAAAAGTTTGTGCTGTCATTTTAAAATAAGCATTTAAGGTAAAAACTAACAGTTTGCATGGAGCAGGAAAACAATTAGGTAATGCTAAAACAATGCTAATAATTTAGTGTAATGTATAAAAATCACTTTTACTTAAGTATGTCTTAAGAAAAAAGTACAAATTGTATTTACATAATTACACACTTTGACTTCTTTTTCTTCTTATCATCTTTGTTCATCTTTTCTTTATTTCTCAAACTAATGTATGGAAGGCATCATTAACACTCTGTCTTGTCTTTGCTGATGTTTCAATAAAAGGAATCCCCTAACTGCTTGCTAAGTCCTGAGCCTGTTTTGTGTCTACTATTCTGGAAGGCAAGTCACATTTTATTTCCTACTACGACCAAAGGCACATCTTCAGAGTCCTTAAATCTTTTTATTTCTTCTCTATAATTGTGCATATCTTCAAATGATTTAATATTATTTATGGCAAATAAACAAAGAACCCCTCCCCTGCCCACCCAGTCCTCATGTACTGGTCCCTCACTGCATTGTACTCTTCTTGACCTGCTGTGTCGAGAATATCCAAGAGACAGGTTTCTCCATCAATTACTACTTGCTTCCTGTAGGAATCCTCTATTGTTGGCTCATATTCGTCCACAAAATGATTCTGAATTAGCTGTATCGTCAAGGCACTCTTGCTTACGCCACCAGCTCCAACTACCGCAAGTTTATATTCAGTCATGGGAGCCGCTGAGCCTCTGGCCCTGCCGCTGCCTTCAGTGCCTGCGCCAGGCTAGCTCCCAGTCCGAAAGGCGGGGGCCGGGAGTAGTGGTGGAGCTTCATCTAAGCCAGTATTTGTCTTATATACTTTAAGTGAATGTACTTATTCTCAAGGTAAGACACTCAAAGTTCATTCCGTTCTTTAGCAATTTATGATGCAGGATAATGTCAAGCTCTAAAGATTCATTTTATTTCAAAGAACCAGCAAATTTCAGTAGATCTTAATGTTACACAATGCACTAAATAGTAGACCATGCTTCTCCCTGGAGTCATTGTTTTCTAAATTGCAGTGTAGTAGCTAAAAAGCATCTGCAAATAAGAATAACATTGTGAATCTTATTGAAAGTTTGAGGTCAGTTTTGTCATGGTGCATTCTTCATCATCTGTCAGGTTGTTGGCATGTGAAAGGCCCCTCCAGAGGATAAAGAATATTCTGCTAGAAATAGTCTCCTCCAGTTTTCTCTTCAAACAGTAACTTGGGTCAAAATCATCCTTACTAGGTCACTGTTATAAACAATATTTCGGATATTTTTGACATGTTACTGTGCATTACATCAAATCAAATTTTGATCATGCTTTGTAAAATTCCTGATATGTCTAATGCTATTGTATTCTCCTAGTGAATATTCAAATGTGGCAATAAATAATGTCCAGTACCTATTTCTAATAAGTTT
Source organism: Macaca thibetana thibetana (assembly GCF_024542745.1). Classification (NCBI taxonomy): domain Eukaryota; kingdom Metazoa; phylum Chordata; class Mammalia; order Primates; family Cercopithecidae; genus Macaca; species Macaca thibetana. Next base: position 55,497,477 of record NC_065581.1, on the reverse strand, counting down.
AGTTTGCTTTAAATCCTTATCTGCTAAAAATTTTTCTCTAGATCTTGAAATTACTCCACAGTTTACTAGTGACTATGATACTTAGCTTCCTCATCTTTTGTTTTTTTTTTTTGAGACGGAGTCTCACTCTGTCACCCAGGTAGGAGTGCAGTGGCGTGGTCTCAGCTCATGGCAACATTCGCCTCCCGGGTTCAAGCAATTCTCCTGCCTCAGCCTCCCAAGTAGCTGGGATTACAGGAGCTCCCTACCACATCTGGCTAATTTTTGTATTTTTAGTAGAGGCAGGGTTTCACCATGTTGGCCAGGCTGGTCTCAAACTCCTGATCTCAAATGATCCACCCACCTTGGCATTCCAAAGTGCTGGGATTACAGGCATGAGCCACCATGCCCGCCAACAGCTTCCTCATCTTTAAAATGAGATACAGTAGTACCTGTATTATAGGGTTATTATAAGGATTAAAATTTAGTAAGTGAAATGGTTTATGACAATATTATAATTGAAATATGATGTCAAAATAAATTTGTTTACCTGAGTAGGATGAAATGCTTCTTTAAGAGGAATCATTTAAATTTCTTACATACTTTTATTTGCACATTGCAGCAAAATACATGCATGTTAAACTACCAGCATAACTTAATTCATGAATGCATTTATATACATGAGGATCTTCATGGCCCCAGGAACACATTAAACTTTTCTGATACAATTTTTCTTTACTTAGAATTTGTTTTCTTCTTCATATATTGCTTTTCATTTGTTTATACTGTACTTTCATCTATATAATATGCATTAAAATATAAAGATGTTTGCTTTTTCAAGTAATCAATTTTGACAAACTTTTTATCATATGAAAAATTAATAGGTAAGCACTCAAACATTGATGAATAAAGATACTAAACAGCAGTAGCTATAGGCAGATCACCCACCCGCTACCCTCTGTTTCCAAACAGAAGTAATCAGCCCTTCCTCTAATTTCATGTTCTTTCTCCCAGTGGTGGAGTGTTCTAGATTGTATCAGTCTAGCTTGTTATTTTGATTTCCATCAGGAACTGGATCCATCCTTACTGAAGCGCAGATAGATGACATCATAGAAATAAATTGTATTAGTCTGACATAATTGTTCTGTATGCAATCTTTGCATTTATGGAAGAAAAGGTTAGTTTTCTTTAGTGCACTAATCCAAGACTTGCTCTCTTCCTCCATTGTAAAAAGCAGTAAATTGATAATACTGTTTTAGTGATAGCTGTCATATAACTTACTATAAATTATACAGCTCTTAAACTGCCCTCATTTTCTCTTTGGAGAGGCCTTATTAAATAAAAGCACCATGCTGCTGCAACTACAGTGAGGTTTCAAAAAGCCAAATCTCCTCACATTGCTTGTATCCTTTAAATCCTTCAATGTTTTTCTGCTCCTTCAAGTCAAATACACAGACTTCCCTGATCTAGCATGCGTCTGCCTACCCAGCCTCATCCCACCTACCCCTGCCATTCATTCTGAACTCCATCTGGGTTGGGTGCTTAAATATTCTGGAATATGTCACACTCTTTCTGCATATTCCTGGTATCTGTTTTTACCCCCCTTGTCCTCCTATAAATAACATAAATACCACTCTGCTTAACTCTCCTAAACAAGAAAACTTGATTCATCTTTCTGGTCATAGAACATATTTTTATTGTAGTATTTTTGTCATTGTTTACTTCATGTCTCTTTCTGCCACTGTTGTTTGGCTCCTAAAGGTAGGGCTTAAGATCTTTGTCAGAGTTATTCAAATTGTCAAGTTATTTTTCTTTGTACATTGCTTCAAAGAAAAATAAGCATTTTAGAATTTTAAAAGAAAATAAAGGCACTTATGATTTTTTATGTTTTTAATAAGACAAGGATAATAATGGGCAAATTTGAGAAAATAGTACGGTAAATTAAAATCGTGTGTAAGGTCAGTTGGATAAATAACATTTACTGAGTGCCTTCAATGTCTCAGGCATTTTACTGGATTCTTTTTATTTGTTAACAAAGAGTTGTTAAGAACTTGGAAAATAATGATGAAAGCTTGACTGTAAGATAAAAGAAAAAAACAGTTCTAGTTATTGATATCTCAAATGGAAAAATTTATAACCATCTTTATACGTACCAGATATTCAAATAAAGCATAGAAAGAAACAGATTAACATGGAACTCTAGTTGATCAGTTTCCAGGACATAGGCCTAACAGTTGAGGACTGTTCATTGATTTGGATAGAGAAACAGTAGCAATTACCTCAGTGTATATAAATTATGGGTTCCTAGATTATAATAAATTAAGATGTATTATGGTTGAGCTATTATTGAACAAATTTAGTTCAAATGAGTTACATTTTTACTCCTTTTTATAAGATAGCATTATGGATCATGTGCTAAAAATCAGTAATCAGTTTTGGGTTTTGTATCTTTTTGTATGAACAAAAAGAAGACATAAACAGTAAATTCTTGAGTATACTATAGATATTCTTGACTTACAATGGGGTTATGTGCTGATAAACCCATAAAAAGTATCTTAGTTGAGGAGAGGCCAAGATAGTGAATTAGAAGCAGCTGCAGTCCACGGCACTCACAGAGAGGAATGAGAGGAGGTGGAACTATGGGTTTAACATTTTATACATGTGGACAATATATGTGTGCATATGTACAAATGGTACAAATATACATTTGTAGACAATATGTACAAAAGTCATGTGACAAGTTCAGGAAACTTAAAGAGAGCCGGTATGCCTAGAATGCAGAGAAAAGGGATAGAATATTGCAAAATGAGGCCAAACATGGTTCCTCATACCTGTAATCCCAGCACTTTGGGAGGCTGAGGTGGGCAGATCATGAGGTCAGGAGATTGAAACCAGCCTGACAAACATGGTGAAACCCCGTCTCTACTAAAAATAGCTGGGCATGGTGGAGTGCATCTGTAATCCCAGCTACTCAAGAGGCTGAGGCAGGAGCACTGCTTGAACCTGGGAGGTGGAGGTTCCAGTGAGCCGAGATCCCACCACTGCACTCCAGTCTAGGTGACAGAGCAAGACTCCGTCTTAAAAAAAAAAAAAAAAAAAAAAGAATATTGCAAGATGTGGTTGAAGAATTAGGATCTTGTATGCCAAGTCAATTTTTTTTTTAATCCTAGAAGCAATGAGAGGTTTCTGAAGAATTTCAATGAAGATGACATTATCATATTTGTCTTTTTAAAGATCTCTCTGATTGTAGTGTGTACAATGAATTGGGGGAAGGCAGCATGAATGAGAGAAAACAAGTTAAACAGCTACTACAATGGTCCAGGTAAGACTTGGCTGTTTTTTGAACTTTAATGGCAGTGAAAATTTTAAAAATTATAATAGATATAAATTATAATAGATTAAAGAGATGATTAAGGAGAAAAATAACAGGTCTTGGTTATGGGATGGTTATGAGTTTTGTGGATAAGAGATACTTTAAAGATGTTTAGTTCTCTTAGATGTAACTCCATGGATCCTGGTGCCACCTAATGATATGGTAAATGCTGGAAATTAATAAGTAATCTTCATAAATTAATGAGTAATAGGTATGTAAACACGTAAGCTTTATCTGATATACACAGAACCTTATGTTGTAACTCATTCAGACTTCAGTTTCATGAGCAAGACCAGGTCAGACCTGGCTGGAAAAGTGCATATCATGGATTCACTGTTGGGCACATTGAATTTAATGTGATTTTGATAGTGAAAATGCAGACTAGCTGATTTTTCTAGATTACAGTGGTAGTCATTAGTGCTACTATGCCTTATGCTTGTTTCATATTGCCTGGGAGAAAGAGTATAGGGAAGTAGTAATAAAGGAAGGAGTACAATTAAAGGCTGAAGAACTAAGATATTTTATGGCTGACATAGAGAATAAATTTGCATGGGAGATGCAAGAATTAGAACATTTTCACTGTGCCAAATGCAGATTGGTCAGGTAAGATTAAGATAAAGGTAACTGCTATCAAAAATATATAGTACATCACAGATAGAGCTCTTCTGTCTTCACTAAAAGAGGACAAACGTTTGGATAATGGGTATAATCTCTACCCCATCAAGAAAAGGCCAATTCTTGGAATTATAATCAGAATATAAATACTGGCTCTGCAAATAAATTAAATGGGTCATAGAGACCTAACAGAATGTTAAACTCTTTCCTCATGCCTACAACAATCGTTAAAGGTATATAGTGACTGTTGTTAGAAGGGCATACAATTAGTGAATTCAAGTAATGGCAATATTTGGGAATGATGTAAATAGTTATTATCTTTAGATATATACTTATAGTGCCATGCATAAAAAGTGTCTGAAAATACAGATGTGAGAGTCAGCTCTTAAGGAAAAATGAGCAGAGAAGATCTGAGTTGGGTAGTGGTGGAAAAGCCCACCAGCCAATGGACTCGTGTTGAAATAAGGACTTCATTTTGGTGTTCAAGCTGTTAAGTACTCAATTATCCTTAAAATGCATTTCTTCCTTGATTTGAACAGCAACATTCTTACCCTGTGCTCTTCTTAGTCTCTTTGTCTTAAACCTCAGAACTTTCTATCACTCTCTGTCAGATATTCCCACCAATATTTTATAGACACCTAAAGTTCAGTATGTCTACCTCGCAACTATGTACGTTTATTATGCATCCAAAAATAAATGAACAAATTTTCAAAACTGTGGCTAAATGGTATGTGATACAATCAACTTGTTGAAATGTCTGGTGAGGGGATATCTGTGGCAACCTTCCCAAAGCATTATAGTGAATATTCCAAGTCTAATTTGTCTTCAGATGACTTTTAGGAGGTATGAGTAACAGAAGAAGGTGAGGGAGAAGGAGGGAAAAAAGCAGAAGGGTAGAGGAGAGCGGAATGAGAATTATGTGAAACGGCACCATTAAATGCCTAATAAATAATGTAATAATATTGCTGTTAAAGCCAAAAAAGCCTTCAATATGTCAAACTTAAACTAAACATACTGTTTAAGTAGCACACACAATTTATTGAATTTATACAGGAACACTATCCGCTCCATGAATATCTGCCCCAGCATTCTTTACTGGCACATGTTACAGTTTGGCCCCACTAAACAAAAAGCCTGTCATAATTACGAAAACTGGTTTTGTACAAAAATTAGCATGAATATAGTGGGAGAATGGCTGTTTGAAATTTATTAAGAGGGTGTGTGAATTCTGACCCTCTTCATTTTTTTCAGGCTGAAACTATAATCAACTTCCCTGTCTTCTTGGTATCTCTCTTCCTCATTGGTGATATCATGTTTTACTTTTTACTTCCTTGTATTACTGTGATCCTTTTTACTTTTCACCTCCTTGTATCACTTCCATGATCTCTTACCAGCTACTATTCTCTATTATTTCCCAAAACTTTGAACGGTCTTTTTGGTTGCAGACCCAGCCTATAGTATCTGTGGAGCCTGATAAGAAGCCCCTATACCTGTGGGAAAGTAGCTTGTAGGTTTTCCCAGGTCAAAGTGTTCATGAGTATCAGGGCTTTTGATCTCTTATTATTGGACAGATAAAGCAAATTTTGCCGAAATTTTATTCTGGGTCATCAGATTTAAAGTATTCCATTGGCATTAACACATCTATAGATACCCTGTTTAAAACCATGTTAATAAAAATAAAACTAGGATATCATGTGAACAAAATATTTCATATTCTTTATTCTTTATTTTCTCAAAGAAGTGTCTACGAAGAACAAGCCCAGTAACCTATTAAATAAGAAAAACAATAGAATTTTATTGTCATAATGCATGGGTATTTTATTACTATTTTTTTACTACTATTTTACTGAATTTGTATTGATCTAATACATTCTCTTTTTGTTTTTGGAAAAGTAAGATGAGATCATTACTTTAATTCTGAATAATGCAAAGAAAATACAAGAGAAAGGGAAATAACTGGGATAAACTAGACAGGCCTTAGTCCCTTGGCAATCACACACTGCAGGAAGAGCTGTGTCCCTCTCAGGTGCATGTTTTGAAACAAAGTGGAACAACAAAGATAGACTCTAATTTCTCCACAGCAACACTAGATTGGTACCAATGTACTTGTTTTTGGAAGCATGGACTAAAGGGAAACCCTTGTGTTCTTTCAAACAGAGACCTTCTTGTTCAGATCTTTTGGGCTTTTTGGTACTTTTATTAATTACAACAAAACTAACCTGTTCCTTACCAATTCTGAAGCTCCAAGAAACTCTTGTAATTGTTGAGTAGGGGCAGACCAGACACATGGAATTCACGTTAACTGTAGTCCATGGTAACAATTAGCACATCTTACAGATCAGTAGGCTCTCCACCTGACCCCATAATGACTAGTGAAAAAGAATGACTGCCAAGTTAGAAAACTGTCATCTTACATATTTTCCTTTGCCTCAATAACTGCATCATTCCATTCCCATCTCAATCCAGCCTAAACCATCCCCAATTAGTGAACACTACATCTATGATGCCATCAAAATAGATTGGCTTAATATTGCAAGTGTAAGTTTGGTGTTCGTGCTCCCCTTTTTATACACACTGATAGTTTTTAGGTTCTCATCATTTTTCACCTGAAATATCTTAAAGCCCTCATAAATCTTCTCTATACACCTTATATTGTCCTTATGTAATCCATTTGTCATACTGCTTTGTCAGATTGATCTTTCTAAACTATGAATTTGATCAGTCACTCCTCTTCTTAAAAACTTGCAATGGTGGGGCAGAGCACAGGGACTGATGCTTACATAAATAATTACATAATCCCAGCATTTTGGGAGGCTGAAGCAGGAGAATCACTTGAGCCCATGAGTTCAAGACCAGCCTGAGCAATGTGATGAAACCTTGTTTCTACAAAAAAAAAAAGAAAAAAAAAAGCCAGGTGTGGTATAGTCCCAGCTACTTAGGAGGCTGAGGTGGGAGGATTGCTTGAGGCTGGGAAGTCAAGGCTTCAGTGAACTGTGATGAAGCCACAGCAGTCCAGCCTGGGCAACAGAGCAAAACTATGTTTTTATTTGCAAAACAAATAAACAAACTTGTAATGGCTTCACAATGCTTACAAAATAAAATCTAAACTTTATTTCATGGCCTGTTCTTTATGATGTTGCAAGCCATGTTCTCTGAAGTCACCTTTTATTATGCCCTTTCTTCTTCTCACCCCATAAAAAAATTATTTTTAGTGAGCCAAATATGTTATGTGGTTTTATACAGTTAGAGCCTACCTGTTTCCTCTCTCTGATTATCTTTGCCTTTACCTCTTCTTTACTAATTTATCTGGCAAGTTCATGCTCATCATTTTAGATAAAACTCAAAATATTCTATTCTCAGTGAAGCATATGAGACCCTCAAAGTTATCTATTTTCTCCTCTCTGCCACCATGGAATATTGCACATGTTATTAAATATGATAATTATTTAAACATGATTTCTATCTTTTAACCCAGAATTTGCTAAGGAAATCTGGACACAGAGCACAAGCAAACCTGGCACATAACCAGTACTTAATAAGCTATTCCGCCATCATTTCCGACTCAATAAATCCAAACCAGAATTCTTCAGCTTCCACCTAATGTTCTCCAATCTTCTGTTCCTGTTAAAGGTGTTATTTTTCTTGCCATTTAGGGTTAAAATATTAGAATCTGCTCTGACTCAGCCTTCTGCTTAATTCAGCGTTGTCCAACCAGGAAATATGCTCACTCTAGTAAATAGAATACAGAGCCTTCAAGGTTTTTCTCTCAAAGGAGAGTCTTCTAATGGTATCCCCAAGGATCTCTGAGTTGTTACCAGAGGCAACAAAATTCTTACCACAGACAGGCGCATACTATTTTCCTTTTAACACTGTGGCCTAAACATTAGCATATGTTCTCCTTCTGATTTAATGTAGGACAGTAAAATAGATTAGAAACTTTAAAAGCTTTAACTAGCTGCTAACTTTTTTTAAAAAGATAAACTTGGTAATTGGAAAACATATAAACATAGGAAGACTTTCACAGCACATATTTCTGATACTTCTCAACAAATTTGCCCCTTAGAGTTGTTGGTTTTGCCATATTTTAAAAATCAGTCTTGAAACAGTTGTTATATCAGTATTCAAAGTACATATAACTTTGTAGGCAACTTGTCTGAGTTACTTGCTTCCTGAGTTCCAGTCTGCCTCTATGTGGGCACCATCTTATCACCCAAGCTCAAAGAGCTGTTATTGGTAATTTTGATCAAGAAGACTTTTCTACAGAGCTTTTAGGTCTTTTGGTGCCCAATCCATTTCTTATCAGAGAGATCCCTTTCTTCCAGTAATGCCAATGGTAAGCATACTGTACATGAGGTCCCACTACTCTTCATCCATCACTTCTCTCACATTCCATTCATCTAAACTTGTCACGTGGTCTCACACTGTTACAAGAGAGATAAGGTATCTAGTCTTCCTGTGTGCTCAGGAGAGAGAGAGAGAAGAATTAAATGTGAGTGTGCACTAATAATTTCCCCAGTAGACTGTTTTGGTTTAGTAGGATTTACAATACAGCTTCAGAAACCAACTATTTTTCTAATTGTGTTTCTTGAGGAAAATGTACTTTAAGTCCCAAACAACTGACTTAAATTGTTATGACTCAATCTTTTGGGGATAGGATGTCGAGGGTATCAGTTTTTTCAGTAAGATTGTAAGTCTTTTAAAGACAAGGACTTTTCTTGCACTCCCATTATATATTTAGAAAACTTTCAATTAAACATAAGATGCTTAATTCCTAATTCATTAACTAAATCAACAAAGTCTGATTAAATAACTTTCTGATGAGATCTGTGAGAAGAATTTCCTGCTTTTATTTTCTTTATAAAACTCTCTATTTGCAAATAATTACATAAAGATTTAGCAGTAATGTAGTGATCCATTAAATTGTCAACCCATTGAATTACTATTCAATGGAATTAGATGTTTGATGGCCAGACACGGTGGTTCACACTTGTAATCCCAGCACTTTGGGAGGCCAAGACAAGCGGATCACTTGACCTCAGGAGTTTGAGACCAGCCTGGCCAACATGGCGAAACTCTGTCTCTACTAAAGATACAAAAATTAGCCAGGCGTGGTGGTGGGTGCCTGTAATCTCAGCTACTTGGGAGACTGAGGCAAGAGAATCTCATGAACATGAATGCAAGAGGCAGAGGTTGCAGTGAGCTGAGATCAGGCCACTGCACTCTAGCCTGGGTGACAGAATAAGACCACGTCTCAAAAACAAAAACAAACAAACAAACAAACAAAAAAAGATGCGGTTTGAATACATTTGATTGATAGTGTGATTCTATTATTTTAATAATTTTTGTTACATGTGTATGTCCAATAAATGAAACCTCCCAGGAGCATGGTTTTAAATTCATATTATTATGATTAGATACCACTCAATCATCAATCAGTACAGAGCCAACCCTGCCACATTGAAGCCTAAGACAAAAAGAGAAATCATTATTATTCATCATACCATTATTAACATTTCGATATTTTGATCATACTGGAACTTTTTGCATTAATTTTGATTCTTTAAAATATTGCATTGAACATTTTTTTTGATTACTGTGTTTTGGCACTTTCTTAAATTTTGCACCAGAAATGAAGATCTTTTTCCCTCCACTCTAGTCCCAGCCTGATAGCCATGCCTAACTTCCAGAGTGTGGGGAAGCATTATCTGCCTTATAGACTAGAGAAAGAAAAATGAGGAAAGTACTAATGACTAATATATCCAGTTAAAGTAATAAGTTATAATGCAGAATTGTTTGTTGAAGGAAAAATGATACAACTCAAAGGATAATTTTATTCATCAAGTAATAGAATTTTCCTCATCAAAAAATGAAAAATTTGATTTAATTCTATAGAGATATGATTTATAGTCCCATCAGTAATAAACCCCTTCTTTTTTTCCTCTAGAAGCCTTACTTGATTATTTTACTCCAAAAATCTATATTTGAAAGTCATGGAGTCAGTTTTTTCAAACAATTAAGATGTAATTATTGCATTGCTATTATCTAAAAACTCCTGTTGGAATTTTTTTTTTTTTTTTTTTTTTTTTTTTTTTTTTTTTTTTTTTGAGATGGAGTCTTGCTCTATCGCCCAGGCTGGAGTGCAGTGGCGCGATCTTGGCTCACTGCAAGCTCCGCCTCCCGGTTTCACGCCATTCTCCTGCCTCAGCCTCTTGAGTAGCTGGGACTACAGGCGCCCGCCACCAGGCCTGGCTAAGTTTTTGTAATTTTAGTAGAGACGGGGTTTCACCGTGTTAGCCAGGATGGTCTCGATCTCCTGACCTCGTGATCCGCCCGCCTCGGCCTCCCAAAGTGCTGGGATAACAGGCGTGAGCCACAGCGTCCGGCCGGATTTTAATGTTAGTACTTCTTGGATTTGACTTTTTCAGGTACTCTAAAATGTTTACCTTAACTCAGTTTGTTTTGTATTTTTATCATTTTTTGTTATTCCTAGTTTGCAATGATTTTTCTCTAACAAAAACCATCAAATAATAGCAGAAATAAAAAGTATATAAAATTTTTAAAGTATCTGAATTTTAAGAAACAAAATCATCTAAATAATCCTCATTTAATTTCCTCCAGGATTCTATATTAAAATGCTGTAGAAAAATTCTATTCCATAATATGTATGTGGTTTATTTTTTCTAAAGAAATGTTTCGAGTATGTAGTAATACATTCATTTTAAACAATATTGGTTCTAATAATTGTGTTTGGTTAGCCAAAAACTAAAATAAAATCTAAAAAGGAGATAGAGAAAAAATGCTAACTAATATAAGCACCTGCATATTTCATCAGCATTATCAATGTATCTATTCTACATGATATTTTATAGTCTGGTCTAGCTTTAATACTGGAAAAGAAAAAAAAAAAAAAAACCTTTCAAATAAAAGCCAGATTTATCCCTGTAGAGAGTACTAATTCTCAGAACACATTTCTCTGTTTCATCTTTCTTTTCTTATAACTGTAGTTCGTATGTCTCTGTGTTTGGCTTATTGCTTCATCACTACCTTTACATCAGTAATAACAGTTCTTATGAAAGGGCTAGAAAATCTTAACTTCATCATAACATTCGTTTATTCTCTTGGCTTCTGACTCCAAAGTAGAAACACGAATGTTCAACCACAACTATGTGGCCTCTTCTACTTGCTAGGAAGCTCCAAGGGAGATAATATCAAGGGAGATTTGTTTATTTTTTGAACACTTTGAAATTCCATGCTGTGGCAGGCAAAAGCCTGCAGTCAATCACTCCAGCAACGCTCACCCAAAGCAATTTTATTACCCCCCAAATATTTATTATTTCTTGCATAGAACATCTATTGAGTGATGTTATGAATAAAATTAGGTCCTGAGACAATTCAGAAAATATGTAAGGGACCTCCTTTTTAAAAAATTTACCATATGGGAGCAAGATGGTGGAATAGAAAGCTTCACTGATTGTCCCCCACCCCATCCCCTGCAAGGACACCAAGTTAACAACTGTCTACACAGAGAAAACACCTTCATAAGAACCAAAAATCAGGCCGGGCGCGGTGGCTCAAGCCTGTAATCCCAGCACTTTGGGAGGCCGAGACAGGCAGATCACAAGGTCAGGAGATCGAGACCATCCTGGCGAACACAGTGAAACCCCGTCTCTACTAAAAATACATAAAAAACTAGCCGGGCGAGGTGGCGGGCGCCTGTAGTCCCAGCTACTTGGGAGGCTGAGGCAGGAGAATGGAGTAAACCCGGGAGGCGGAGCTTGCAGTGAGCTGAGATCCGGCCACTGCACTCCAGCCTGGGCGACAGAGCGAGACTCCGTCTCAAAAAAAAAAAAAAAAAAAAAAAAAGAACCAAAAATCAGGTGAGTACTCATAGTACCTTGTTTGCACTTCATATTGCTGAAAGAGGCACTGAAGAGATAGAGATAACAGTCTTGAATTACTGACATCACCCCTCCCCCATCCCCTGAAGCACAGGCTGGTGCAGAGTCTCTGGGCACTAGAGGAGGGAGAACACAGCAATGGTGAGGCATTTAACTCACTGCTGTCCTGTTAGAGCACAAAAGAAAACTGGATCAAACACAGCTGAAGCCTAGCCATGGACGGAGTATTTCAACCAGCCCTAGTTAGATGGGAATCACTGATCCAGCAGTCCAAAGTTGAGTGATTGCAAACCTTGCCACTGAGGGCTACAGCACTCTGTGTCTCCAAGTAAACTTGAAGGGCAGTCAAGGCCATAAGGACTGCATCTCTTAAGTGAGTCCTAGTGCTAAACTAGGTCCAGGGACAGTGGACTGGGCTGGCATATGACATACTGAAATACCAACTGGGGCACCCAAAGGAGTGCTGGCATCACCCCTCCCTTAACCCCAGGTGGCATAGCTCAGGGCTCCAGAAGTGACCTCTTCCTTCACTTGAGGTGAGGAGAGGAAACAGTGAGGAGGACTTGCATCTAGGACACCAGCTCAGCCATAGCAGGATAGGTCACTGATCAGAGTTGTGAGGCTCCCCATTCCAGACCCCATTCCAGATCCAGTCCCCCCAGATGACTTATCTAGACACACCCTGGGACAGAAGGGAACCTGCTACTTTGAAGGAAACAACACAATCCTGGCAGGATTCATCACATGCTAACTGAAGAGTCCTTGGGTCCTGAACAAACGGAAGCAATACTCAGGTACTACATCAAGTGCCTTGGGTGAGCCTCTGAGACATGCTGACCTCATGTGAGACTCAGCACATTACCAGCTATGGTGTCCATGGGGCAAAACTTCTGCTTGAGAAAAGCAGAGAGAAAAGTAAAGGGGATTCTGTCTTGCACCAGAGCAGCCACAGTGGGGCAAAGCACCAAGCAGTCTCTTGGGTCCCCAATTCCAGGACTTTGACTCATGGATGGCACTTCTGGACCTGCGCTGGGCCAGAAGGGAGTCCACTGCCCTGAAGGATGAGTCCAAGGCCAGGCAGCATTCATGACAAGCTTATTTAAGAGACCTTGGGCCTTAAAGAAACATTGAAGGTAGTCTGGAAGTATTCCTTGTGGCTTGGAGTGGTGGTGGCTATGGGACAAGTCTCCTCTGCCTTTGGAAAGGAGAGGAAAGAGTGGGAAGGATTACATCTTGTGGTGTGAGTTCCAGATCTGCTGCAATACAATAGAATACCAGGTAGACTTCTAAGGTTTTTAACTCTAGCCCCTGACTCCTGGAAGGTACTCTGGACCCACACCTGGCCTGGGGAAACTCACTATCCGGAAGGGAAGAAGACAGGTCTAGCTGACTTTGCAACTTGCTGATTGTAGAGCAGCAGGGCCTTGAGGAAACATAAGCAGTATTCAGGGAGTGGTTACAGTAGGCCTTGGGCAAGACCTAGAGCTGTGCTGGCTCCAGGTCTAACCTAGTGCAGTCATAGTGGTGGTGGCCACAGGGGAGCTTGTGTGAATCCCCTCCCAACCTTAGGTGGCTCAAAACAGAGAGGGAGACTCTGTACGTCTGGGAGAAAGTAAGGGAAGAGAACAGGAGTTTCTGCCTGGTAATCTCGAGAATTCTACCAGATCTTGTTCAAAACTATGAAGGTGGACTACCAGATCTTGTCTAAAACCATTATGATTCTTGAAGACTCTCTAGGAGTTTGCAAGAACCATACCTTTACTGGGCTTGGAGTGCCCCCTAAAGCACATACAGCTTAGATCACAACACACAAGTCCTTTCAAATATCTGGAAAGCCTTCCCAAGAAGACAGCTACAATTAAGCCCAAACAGTGAAGACTACAGTAAAAATCTAGTTCAATGCTCTGACACTGAAGAACATTTACTAGCATCAACACCATCCAGGAAAACATGAACTCACCAAATATTTAAACTAAATAAGGTACAGGGACCAGTCCTGGAAAAGCAGAGATGTGTGACCTTTCAGACAGTGAATTCAAAATAGCTGTGTTGAGGAAACCCAAAGAAATCTAAGATAACACATTGAAGGAATTCAGAATCCTATCAGATGAATTTAATACAGAGATTAAAATAATTAAAAAGAATCAAGCAGAAATTATGGAGCTGAAAAATGCAATTGGCATACTGAAGAATGAATCAGTCTTTTAATAGCAGAATTAATCAAGGAGAAGAAAGAAATCAGTGAGCTTGGAGAGAGGAAAGTCGACCAAACTCAGCCGATACCTGCCCATGGAAGAAACATTTAAACCAGCACTCGTCAGAGGGGAATCACCAATCCGGTGGTAATTTGAAAATACACAGTCAGAAGAGACAAAAGAGAAAAGAATAAAAACAATGAAGCATACCTACAGGATCTAGAAGAAAACCTCAAAAGGGCAAATCAAAGAGTGATTGGCCTTAAAAGGATGTAGAGAAAGAGATAAGTGTAGAAAGTTTATTCAAAGGGATAATAACAGAGAACTTCCCAAACCTAGAGAAAGACAGCAATATCTATGTCCAAGAAAGTTACAGAACACCAAGCAGATTTAACCCAAAGAAGACTACCTCAAGGCATTTAATAATCAAACTCCCAAAGGTCTAGGATAGAGAAATTATCACAAAAGCAGCAAGAGAAAACCCTAAAACAAAAAAATACAATGGCATTCCAATGTGTCTGGCAGCAGACATTTTAGTGGAAACTTTACAGTCCGGGAGAGGGTGGCATGACATATTTGAAGTGCTGGAGTAAGAAGACTTTTACCCTGGAATAGTATATCCCACAAAAACATCCTTCGAACGTGAAAGAGAATTAAAGACTTTCCCAGACAAACAAAAGCTGAGGGATTTTAACAACACTAGACCTGTCCTACCAGAAATGCTAAAGGTAGTACTTCAATTAGAAAGAAAAGGACATTGGTGAGTTTTGTAATGAAGGCAATAAATACTGGTTATAGTAAGTACACAAACACAAAATGTTATAAAACTGCAATTTTGGTGTGTAAACTACTCTTATCCAAAGTAGAAAGACTAAATGATGAACCAATCAAAAATAATAACTACAACTTCCGAAGAAAATGTCACTGTGGGAAGATACACATAGAAATAACAAAACGTTAAAAAGCAGGGGGACAAAATTAAGGCATAGAGTTTTTGTTAGTTTTCTTTTTGCTTGTTTGTTTATGCAAATAGCATTAAGTTGTTATCAGGTTAAAATAATGGGTTATAAAATAGTATTTGCAACCAATAGTATTTGAGATTATGGTAATCTCAAACCAAAAAAAATATGATGGGCAAACAAAAAATAAAAAGCAAGAAACAAAATCATATCACCAGAGAAAATCACTTCAGTAGAGGAAGACAGAAAGGTGAGAAAGAAGGAAGAGAAGACCAGAAAACAAGAAAACAAATAACAAAATGGCAGGAGTAAGTACTTATTTATCGTATCACCATTGAATGTAAATAGATTCAATGCTCCAATCAACAGACATAAAATGACTGAATAGATTAAAAAAAAAAAGACCCATGAATCTGTTGCCAACAAGATATACACTTCAGCTATAAAAACACATATAGACTGAAAATAAAGGTATATAAAAAGATATTTCATGGCAATGAAAACCAAAAAACAATAGGAGTACCTATACTTATATCAGACAAAAGAGATTTCAAGACAAAATCTATAAGAAGAGACAAAGAAGGTCACTATATAATGATAAAGGGGTCAAGTCAGCAAGAGAGTATAACAATTTTAAATATATATATACCCAACAATGGAGTACCCAGATATATAAAGGAAATGTTACTGGAGCTAAAGACAGAGATAAGCCACAATACAATAATACCTGGAGACTTTAGCACCCCACTTTCAGCATTGGACGGATTTTTTCAGACAGAAAATCAACAAAGAAATATGATGCTTAATTTGTACTATAGACCAAATGGAGCTAATAGATATTTACAAAACTTTTCATCCAAGAGCTACCATATGATCCAGCAATTCCACTGCTGGGAATATACACACACATAAAAAAGGAAATCAATATATTGAAGAGGTATCTGTGCTGCTATGTTTGTTGCAGCACTGTTTACAATAGCTAACATTTGGAAGCAACCAAAGTGTCCATCAACAGATGAATGAATAAAGAAAATGTGGTATACATACATAATGGGGTATGATTCAACCATAAAAGAAGAATGAAATCCAGACATTTGCCACATTGATGGAACTGGAGATCATTAAGTGAAATAATCCAGACCCAGAAAGACAAACATTGCATGTTCTCCCTTATTTGTGGAATCTAAAACTCAAAATAGCACAACAAGGTGACTATAATAAACAATAACTTAATTGTACATTTTTAAATAATTCAAAGAGTGTAATTGGATTGTTTGTAACTCAAAGGATAAATGATTGAGGGGATGGATACCCCATACTCCATGATGTGCTTATTTCACATTGTATACCTGTATCAAAACATCTAATGTACCCCATAAGTATGTATACCTACTAGGTACCCACAAAAATTAAAAAAGAAATTGCTAACAGATCTTTGGAGAGAAGGCACTGAGAGTAGATGAAAGAAAGACAAGGAAGCTGGGCTGAAAGGGGAGGAAGCTGGGAACACTGCACAGGGCTACAGCACACTGGGACTCACTCCTGGTCCCAAATGACTCTAGGATAATGGGTGAGTTGAACTGGCAAAGAACAATCTGCCCTCACCATGGGACTCTGGAATCCTGGCAGGAGGAGGACCCTGTACCACCACAGACACTTGAATTGGCAGGGACAGCAGCTTAGAGGAGTGTTAGGGGTAGTGCACCAGTTGGTATGGGGGTTTGGTGTGGGAGCATCTTCAACAAAGCAGAGCCATCAAGTCTTCCTCTGTTTGACTTGATCCCATAGGAGGCTCTAGCCCTAGAGGAATTGTCATACCTGAACTGAGTAGGGCAAGCTTGCCCATCAGATGAGGTCAGTTCGACCTGAGTACCCCGGTCATTCCCAGGGCCCCATGCTAGTTGTGGCTGCTTGCAAGGCAGCCTTGGGTGTCCTGGGGCCCCATATCATACATTCTGCACTGGTGGACCATGCCTGACTGGCTGGAGAACTACAGTGGGGCAGGCCCCATGGCCACGCAGCAGGCCTCCTGCTGCCTCCTACCACTACGGCTTTCCTGGGGCCCATGAGCACCCTCCACATTGCTTTCCCAGTGAGTGTGTGCACAGGTGGGTTTTGCCTTCTCTGCCCCACCAATGCACGTGTTTGCATTCACCCTGCCCTACCACTGCGGCTATTGTGGAGTGCTCTCTGCCCATGCATCCTGTCCCCTGGCCCCACCGTCCCTGCCCGACCACCATTGCTGTGGGGGCCTTGGCTGGCACAAAGTCAGCAAGCCCGGGTGGTAGTGAAACTAGGCACAGAGAACAGTGGACCCTTCCCTGCCATGAATGTGATGCACAGAGAGTGCACACAGAGCTGCACCCATCAGTACCCCACCTCCATGTTAATACCACTAACAGTGTAACCGCACACACAGTCGCCAGCAGCCTCCCACCCCCACATGAGCTGTGCTGCCTCCATCACTGTTGTGAATGCCCACACAGAGGTGGGCACCCCAGCACCCACAGCATGCTGCCACAGCTGACCAGTGTGCTCCCTCTTGTGCTGCCACTGACGCTGCTGCTGATACATGCAAAGGAGGATGCATCCCATAGCCACCACACTAGCTTTGGCTGGCACCACCCATCAGAGTGTAGTGACCAGCAGTCCAGGAGCACCTCAGCATCCTCTGAGCAGTGGATTTCAAGCCTTGAGGAGCAAGAGAACAAAGATGGAAACCAATATAAGTCCGCCAGATTTAAAGCATGCAGTCCAGGAATTGAGGACTGAGCACTGGCCCCCTAAAATCTTTCAGTAACAAAGCCAGTTGACTCAACCCACCGTAGGCAACAATCAAAACCTGAAGGTAATCAAAAAGGATAAAAGAAAAGAAAAATCCAAAGGTCAGCAACTTCAAAAATTGAAGAAATATCAGCCCACAAAAATAAGAAAGAGCCAATGCAAGAGTCATGACAACTCAAAAAGCCAGAGTGCCTTCTTTTTCTCCAAGCAATCCCATCATCTCTCCAGCAAGAGTTCTGAACCAGTCTAAGATGCCTGAAATGACAGAATATGGATAGAAACAAAGATCATTGAGCTACAGGAGCACATTGAAACCCAATCCAAGGAAGCTAAGAATCATGATGAAACAATACAAGAGCTCACAGACAAAACAGCCAGTATAGAAAAGAACATAACCAACCTGATAGAGGTGAAAAACACAATACTAGAATTTCATAATGCAATTACAAGTATTAATAGCAGAATAGAACAAGCTGAGGAAAGACTCTCAGAAACTGAAGACTGACTTCCTGAAATAAGTCAGTCAGACAAGAATAGAGAAAAAAAAAGAATGAAAAGCAGCAAAGAAACCCACTGATAAATATGGAATTATGTAAGGAAACAAAATCTATGACTCAGTGGTGTCCCTTAAAGAAGTGAGGTGAGATAAGCAAATTGGAAAACATATTTCAGATATCATCCATGATAACCTCCACAATCTAGAAAGACAGGCCAGCATTCAAATTCAGGAAATTCAGAGAACCCCACTAAGATACTTAACAAGAAAATCATCCCAAAGACACATAGTTTTTAGATTCTCCAAGGTCAAACTGAAAGAAAAAATAGTAGAGGCAGCTAGAGAGAAAGGTCAGGTCACCTACAAAGGGAAGCTCATCAGACTAACAGCAGAAACCCTATAAGCCAGAAAAAAATGAGTGCCTATATTAGACAATCTTAAAAAAAAAAAAAAAAGAAAAGAAAAGAAATTTTAAGGCTAGGCACGATGGCTCATGCCTGTATTCCCAGCACTTTGGGAGGAGGAGGTGAGCAGATCACCTGAGGTAAGAAGTTCAAGACCAGCCTGGCCAACATAGCAAAACCCCGTCTCTACTAAAAATACAAAAATTAGCCAGGAGTGGTAGCACGTGCCTGTAATCCCAGCTATTTGGGAGGCTGAGGCAGGAGAATCACTTGAAGAGGCAAGAGGCAGAGGTTGCAGTGAGCCGAGATTGAGCCACTGCACTCCAGCCTGGGTAATAGGGCTGTCTCAAAAAAAAAAAAAAAAAAAAAAAAAAAAGAAGATTTTAACCAAGAATTTTATATCTGGCTGAATCAAGCTTCATAAGCAAAGGAGAAATTAGATACCTTTCAGATAAGCAAATGCTGAGGGAATTTGATATCACCGGACCTGCCTTGCAAGAGCTCCCGAAGGAAACACTAAATATGGAGAGGAAGGATCAACACCACTCACTACAAAAACACACTGAAGTACACAGACCAGTGACACTATAAAGCAACCACAGAAACAAGTCTGCAAAATAACCAGCTATCATCATGAAGACAGGATCAAATTTACACATATCAATACTAATTTTGAATATAAATGGGCTAAATGCCCAAATTAAAAGGCAAAGAGTAGAAAGCTGGCTAAAGAACCAAGACCCATTGGCATGCTGTCTTCAGAAGACTCATCTCACATGCAATGACGCCCATAGACTCAAAATAGAAGGAGGGGGAAAAATCCACCAAGCAAATGGAAAACAGAAAACAGCAGGAGCTGCTGTCTTAATTTCAGAAAAAACAGACTTTAAACCAACAAAGAACAGAAAGGACAAAGATGGGCATTACATAAGGGTAAAGGATTCAATTGGCCAGGAAGAGCTATTTTAAAAACATATGCACCCAACACAAGAGCACAAAGATTCATAAAACAAGTTCTTAGAGATCTTCAAAGAGACTTAGACTTAGACTTCCACACAATAATGGGAGATTTCAACATCCCATGACAGTATTAGAAAGATCATCAAGGCAGAAAATTAACAAAGATATTCAGGACCTGAACTGAGCACTGGATCAATGGATCTGATAGACATCTACAGAACTGTCCACCAAAAACAACAAAATATATATTATTCTCATCACCACATGGCACATACTCTAAAAAGGACCACATAATCAGACACAAAACACTCCTCAGCAAATGCAAAAGAACTGAAATCATAACAACCACCATCTCAGACCAGAGTGCAATAAAATTTCAAATCACAACTAAGAAAATTGCTCAAAACCCATATCAAAATTTAGAAGGATCCCAATTTAACAACCGATTGTCATAACTAAAAGAACTAGAGAACCTAGAGCAAAGAAACTCCAAAGCTAGAAAAAGATAAAAAATAACAAAAATCAGAGATGAACTGAAGGAGACTAAGATACAAAAAAAAAAAACATTCAAAACATAAATGAATCTAGAAGTTGGTCTTTTGAAAGAACTAACAAAATAGATAGACTACTAGCTAAAACTAATAAAGAAGAAAAGAGAGAATTCAAATAAACCCAATTAGAAATGACAAAGGAGATATTACCAATGACCCCACAGAAATACAAATAACCAGCAGAGAATATTATTATTATTATTTGATGGAGTCTCACTCTGTCACCCAGGCTGGAGTGCAGTGGCATGATCTTGGCTCACTGCAACCTCTGCCTCCTGGGTTCAAGTGATTATCCTGCCTCAGCCTCCCAAGTAGCTGGAACTACAAGCGCACCCCACCACGCCCAGTTAATTTTTTATATTTTTAGTAGAGATGGGGCTTCATCATGTTGGACAGGCTCAGGCTGGTCTCGATCTCCTGACCTCGTGATCGGCCCTCCTCAGCCTCCCAAAGTGCTGGGATTACCGGCATAAGCCACTGTGCCTGGCCCAGAGAATATTACTAACAGCTCTACACGAATTAGAAAATCTAGAAGAAATGGATAAACCCCTGGATGCATACAGACTACAACAGGAAGAAATTGAATCCCTGAACAGACCAACATTTAATCAGCAATAAATAGCCTACCAACCAAAATAATCCCAGGACCAGGTGGATTCACAGCCAAATTCTACCAGATGTACAAGAGCTGGTACCATTTCTACTGAAACTATTCCAAACAATTGAAAAGGGACTTTTCTCTAACTTGTTCTTTGAGGTCAGCATCATCCTATTATGAAAACCTGGCAGAGATATAACAAAAAAAAAAAAAAAAAAAAAAAAAAAAAAAAAAAAAAAAAAAAAAACCACACACACACTTCAGGCCACTATCCCTGATGAATGTTAATGAAAAAATCCTCAATAAAATACTGGCAAACCGAACCCAGCAGAACATCAAAAAGCTTATCCACCATGATCAAGTAGGCTTCATCCCCGGGATACAAGGTTGGTTCAACATACACAAATCAATAAATGTGACTCATCACATAAACAGAACTAAAGACAAAAATCACATGATTATCTCAATGCATGTAAAAAAGGTTTTCAATGAAGCTCAACACTCCTTCATATTAAAAACTCTCAATAAACTAGGTATTGAAGAAACATATCTCAAAATAATAAAAGCCATATATGACAAACCCATAGCCAACATTATACTGAATGGCAAAAGCTGGAAGCATCCCTCTTGAAAACCAAATAAGACAAGGATACCCTCTCTCATCAATTATATTCAACATAGATTGGAAGTCCTGGCTAGAGCAATCAGGCAAGAGAAAGAAATAAAGGGCATCCGAATAGGAAGAGAGTACGTCAAAATATTTCTGTTTGAAGATGACATAATTCTTTATCTAGAAAACATCATACTCTCAACCTCAAAGCTCCTTAAACTGATAAACAACTTTGTCAAAGTCTCAGGATACAAAATCAACATATAAAAATCACTAGCATTTCTATATCCCAACAACAGTCAAGCCGAGAGCCAAATCAGGAGTGTAATCCTATTCACAATAACCACAAAAAGAACAAAATACCTAGGAATACAGCCAGTCAGGGATGTGAAAGATCTCTACAAAGACAACTACAAACCAAAGCTTAAAGATATCAGAGATGACACAAACAAATGAGAAAATATTTTGTGCTCATGGATAAAATCAACATTGTTAAAATGGCCATACTGCCCAAAGCAATTTATATATTCAAGGTTCTTTTTATCAAACTACCAGTAACATTCCTCACAGAACTAGAAAAAAACCTATTTTAAAATTCAAAAATGTCCGAATAGTTAAGGCAATCCTAAGCCAAAAGAATAAAGCTAGAGGTATCACATTACCCTATTTCAAACTCTGCTACTGGTCTATAGTAACTGAAACAGCATGGTAGTGGTACAAAAACAGAGTTGTAGACCAATTGAACAGAATAGAGAGCCTAGAAATAAGGCCACACAGCTACAACCATTTGATCTTCAACAAAACTGACAAAAGCAAGCAATTGGGAAAAGACTCCCTATTCAATAAATGGTGCTGGGAGAACTGGATAGCCATATGCAGAAGATTGAAACTAGACTCCTTCCTTACACCATACGCAAAATTCATCTCAAGCTGGATTAAAGACTTAAATGTAAAACTCCAAACTGAAAACCCTGGAAAACAGTTAGGCGATACCATCCTGGATACAGAAACACGCAAAGATTTCATGACAATGACACCAAATGAAATTGCAACAAGAGCAAAAACTGACAAATGGGATCTAATTAAATTAAAGAGCTTCTGCACAGCAAAACAAAACAAAACAAAACAAACAAAAAACCCCAAAACTATTAACAGAGTGAAAAACTAACCTATAGAATGGAAGAAATTTTTGCAAACTATGCATCTGACAAGAGTATAATATCCAGCATCTGTAAGGAACTTAAATTTACAAGACCAAAACAAACAATCTGATTTAAAAGTGGGCAAAGAACATGAATACTTTTCAACAGAAGACAGACAATATGGCCAACATGCATATGGAAAAAAGCTTAATATCACTGATTATTAGAGACATTAAATCAAAACCACAATGAGATACCATCTCATACCAGTCAGAATGGCTACTGCTAAAAAGTCAACAAATAACAGATGCTGGTAAGGTTGAAGAGAAAAGAAATGCTTATACACTGTTGGTGGTGGAAGCGTAAATTAGTTCAACCATTGGGGAAAACAGTATGGTGATTCCTGCACCACCTAAAAACAGAAATATCATTTGACCCACCATGATAGCATGATAAATCATTCTATTATAAAGACACATACGTGCATATGCTCGTTGCAGCACTATTCACAATAGCAAAGACGGAATCAACCTAAATGCCCCTCAATGTTAAACTGGACAAAGAAAATGTGGTATATATACACCATGGAATACTATGCAGCCATAAAAAAAGAATGAGATCATGTCTTTTGCAGGAACATGGATGAAGCTGGAAGACATTATCCTTAGCAAATTAATGCATGAACAGAAAACTAAATATCATATGTTCTCACTTATAAATTGGAGCCAAATAATGAGAACACATGGACACAAGGAGGAGAACAACAGACACTGAGGCCTATCAGAGGGTGGAGGGTGGGAGGAGGAAGAGGATCTGGAAAAATAACTAATGGGGACTAGGCTTAATACTAGGGTGCCAAAGTAATCTGTGTAGCAAACCCCCATGACACAAGTTTATCTGTGTAGCTAACCTGCACATGTAGCCCTGAATGTACTTAAAATAAAGCTTAAAAAATAAAAATAATTAAAATAAATGATTCCTGGAGCTAAACACAGTATGCCAGATATGCCCTATCCCAATTAGAGCCAAGTATCTAATGAAGGAACCAGAGACACTTTCAATTTCCCTAGTAGTTCCATCAAATCACTGACATGTATCCAACTCTCCTTCTTCAAATGTTTGCCTCATAAACAATATCTTCCCTGTTGCACTGGCCTTTGTTTTCTGTACTTTTTCCACTTCCTTAAATAGTTAAAATGTAAATGGAATTCATATAGATGTGACATCATTCCAAATTACAAGGAAGTATTTAAATTCTATTTCTATTAAAATTTTTTAAAGTACCATGTAATACATATATAAATTAATAACATTTATTTTATAAATAAAATTTGACATAATTTGTAACTATGTGGCCTGAGAATACCGCGTGAAAATTTATCTGCAATATATTGTTCTGAAAAAGTATATTAACTCAGAATAATAAAAGAAATACGTTTTATATCATGATTCTTTTTCTAAATGGAGTACAATGACCCTCCATGCTGGCAAAAGGTCTAAAAGCATATGACTTGACCTGAAAGTCACTAACTAGGAAGTAAAGTTTTATTGGAATTGGAACCTAATTTATTATGTGGGCAAATAATAGTAAAACTATTTTTAATTAACTGGTGTGGCATATAGTCAAGGTAGGAGAATTAAATATTTAAATATTTTAAATTCAAAATTTTGTGTGTGTAATTTTCAGAGAAAAATGTATTATTAGAGGAAATCCTACAATAATTACAGCAGAATTTGAAAGTAAGAATGACTAGTCTTGAGACAGAGAATAAAACTTTTGCGCGGCCGAGCGCGGTGGCTCAAGCCTGTAATCCCAGCACTTTGGGAGGCCGAGTCGGGCAAATCACGAGGTCAGGAGATCGAGACCATCCTGGCTAACCCGGTTAAACCCCGTCTCTACTAAAAAATACAAAAAAAAAAAAAAAAAACTAGCCGAGTGTGGTGGTGGGCGCCTGTAGTCCCAGCTACTCGGGAGGCTGAGGCAGGAGAATGGCGTAAACCCGGGAGGCAGAGCTTGCAGTGAGCTGAGATCCGGCCACTGCACTCCAGCCTGGGCGACAGAGCGAGACTCCATCTCAAAAAAAAAAAAAAAAAAAAAAAAAAACCAAACTTTTGCAATAATGTTAGTAAAAGAAACATGTTAGTTACAGGAAGTTTCTTAAAATATATATACTGACTCAGATTTATCTGTTGGCATCCCAACAGTTATTTGATAACTTAAAAGTTTTTTCTATGAAGTAGTCTAACAAATTTTATTTCAAGTCTTTTTTAAGTTTAAAAGCATATAATTAAATTCCTCTCTGAGAAAAGGAATACAAGTAGGTGTTTGCATGGGCACAGATAAATTTTCGTAAATTTATTCAAACTAATTTTTGACACTACTTCAAAACATAATTTCTGTTAAAATAAACTTTTTAATGCTCTTCGTAGCATTAATGCAACACTTAGGTAAACATGTTTTAATTAGGTAAAGGTAGGGAAAAAATCTGAAAGTGTTTCTACAATATACAGTCTTTGAAACTAAAACTTACCTCTTTTTAAAAAGTATTTTCTTTTCTCTAAGTTCTCTCTTTTGAATGTGGTAAGCTACAAGGCACTAACGATATCTTGTATTTTATTGCACGTTACCATTTATAACATCCTTTTACATGCATTATCTCCTTTCATCTCTATAATAGTCTAGAATTCCATATTATTTTCATTTTATGCCATGAAGAAACAGAGGAAAAAACTAATCTTTCACAGGGGGCTAACAATGACTCATTTTCTCCCTCAAGGAGACCCACTTAGCTGGGGTTTAGAACCTTGATATTTTGGCTCAATACAGTGCCGTAAAGTAGTAAAAGCATTTGAGATCTAATGAGGCCATTACACTACCCAGGCAGTTTACCTCAGTTCTTCCCAAACTTGGATGTGGAAATAAATTTTGCAGCTCCAAAAATTTTCTAGTAGAATTTAATTTTAGTAAAAAAAAAAAGTGAACATATTCTGTGTTATTTACACATTAGCCTTGAACAAGCACTGTTGTGTGACATCACTGCTATTGTTTCTGTTGCTAGTTATAACTGCAATGTCACCAATTAATCTTTGTTTCCAACGGCTCCCCCAAAACAAAGAAGTATAAATAATACATTACCACTAAATGAAGGCCAAGTGTCATTAAGGTACATTGTACAAATGGAGATTTTTATCGCAGTTCAAAGGGAGAATAACAGAAGGAATACTGAGGCATCCCCTAGCACATAACGTGTAGGCAGGTAAAACACAGTAGAACTTGCATTGTACAGGAAATACCATGTTTGCACTGTAAGCAGAAGTATATCATGAAAACAACAGTAATTGTATTAAATCATTATTGTACATTGACTTTTGCTAGTCTGTAAATTCCGTTTTTAATTTATAAATTTATTTTGATGTTATAACTAGATACTCACAAGCTTAGACAATTAAAAGTTTTATTTTCTATTTCTCTTCCTCTCTGTACGTCCTTGAACAACACGGTTGAACGATGCAAGTCTACTCATACAAGGATGTTTTTCAATAAAATTTTGGAAAAGATTTTGCACATTAGTGACAATTTGAAAAACCTTGCAAACTTGGTAGCCTAGAAACATTGAAAAAACTAAAAAGTTAGTTATGTCATGAATGCATAAAATATGTGTTAATCTACTGTGTATGTTATAGGTAAGGCGTCTAGTCAACAATAGGCTATTACTAGTTAATTTTGGGGGAGCCAAAAGCTACAAGTAGATTTTTTCCATGTTGAGGATGTGTACCCCTAATTCTCAGGTTGTTCAAAAGTCAACTGTATGTATTTACATATAATATAATATTTTTTACATAATACATAATATATGCAACAAAGATACAACAAATATATACATTTATTGTCTTTATATATCAAGAAAGAGAATAAATCCATTAATTGTTTAGGCTTCTGAGTATTCAGTTATAACATCAAATTAATGAAGAAGTTGACAACAGAATACTGGACTGTGAGTAGGAAAAATACTTTCAGTTAATAAAATTAATTAATTTCTATCAAATTCCCTGGAACAAAATATTTATTGCTTTCAGTTTCTCCATTTGCATAACAATATGATACATTATCTCAGAAACTACTTCTTTTTATTTTACATGGAAATTATACAGGTATGTTTCCTATTTCACAGTCAAGTGCTCTGATACCAATTTATTCATTTATAGATGGAGGGACATATATAAAGTGCAATAGAGAAGTTAAGACCTTGGACAAGTTTTAGCAGAGAAGGGATGGCACCTTTGCCCAAATTCTGACTCTGAATTAATGATCAATTCAAGGACTATTATTTTCCTTCCTCAATAGCCACTGATGCCCTAAGGACTTATGTCTGTGGAAGCATTGCCAGTTAGAAGTGTAGTATCATGGTATTTGAATGTTTCAAGATAAAGCAGAGGTATTTCACTCTAGGCTGTACAGAAAGGTCTCTTATAAGCCTTGATGACTTCCTCAGAGGAGAGTGGAGTAGGACAAATAGTAAGCAGTCAGAGCAACTTTACTATATTCGCTTTATACATTGAACTTACACTTGAGATCTCATTTGGTAAAAATATTCTGAGGCTTATTAACTTTTGTAAACTACTTCCCTAGGGGAATACATTTGTGGAGATACTTTGTAGGAGGTAAAAAAAATCTTAGATTCCCTACTGGTGACTTCTTTATCTTAACATCTTTATTGCATATTTGATACATTTAAATGCCAGTAAACTTGGATCTTCTGATGAGCCACAACGAGCTAATGGATACAAAGTTTAGAAAAATTCAGTTTGCATCTATGCATTACATTGTGGGGTAAAAAGAACAAAGTTGCCTTCTTCTTTTGGTTTTTATATAACCCTTATTTAGATTTACTTTCCTGGGAATCAAACTGGAAATTCTTGAAGTTAAATAATATTCAGATTAATTAAAAATGAAGAGTAACATGATAGACTCAGATAGAAAACAATCCATTGCCTTATTGACAACCATGTGAAAATTATTTGTAACACTGTCATTATTGACTATAGGGATGTCAATCCTGTAGTTAAGGATGTGGTCATGTAAGAATAGATTTTCAAATTTTCTCATTCTATTTAATAAAAGGCCTCATTTATTCTTTGCTTTGTTTAGTGTAATATGAATGGTTTAATAAACATTAAGCCATCCATGAAAAACTTCTGTTATATATACTTTCATATAACCTTATGAAACACTGAGAAGTAACTACTGACTTCATGAATCCTTTATTAAAGTATGAAGAAACAAAGAGGGCATATTTAGAATACATACATTAACATTACATGTAAATACCTAAATCACAAAATATTTTTGCCAAGTTTTTCTTCAGATGATGTCTTACTATGTTGCCCATGCTGGTCTTGAACTCTCAAGCTCAAGCAATTTTTTCACCTCATCCTCACAAGTAGCTGGGACTTATTTTTATGTATTTTGAGCAGCGATATATACAACTAGTCTAAAAAAGCAATGAAATAAACCAAATCTAAATTAGCAAAAACAGAGTTTTTTTCTAAAGAAAGATTAGTGGATTATACAACATCATTTGGTTCATTTAGTATTTATATCTAGGTAGTTATTTTTAAAATTTTTCTACAGGAAGTACCTGAAATCAAATATAAATCAGCAGTTTATTGGTATTCAAAATTACTTGATAGGAACTTCAGATTTGGGTGAACTACAGGTGGCAGTGCCATTTATTATCATGAAGTAAACTTCTATTGGAATATAGTTATGACTCAGACAAAGTTCATCAGCATCAAGGTCATTTGCTACAGGTGTTGTAAATTTTCATATTGATTTTATTAGCCACATGTATGAGAAGATTGCATTCCTATTCTAACTACACCTACTACTTACCCTTAAATTAGAATACAAAAATATAGCTGGATGGATATCTCCCTAGCATTTACTATAAATCAGTAATAAAATTAAATTTCAATAAAATCAGTTATTTAATCAGTTTTTTAGTAATACTCGAATTTGTAGATCAAATAAATTATATTTAAAATATCAAAAATATTTATTGAGTACAAAAGTAGTGTTTTATTTTCAGTTATTGAAATCTGACTTAGGTAAATAAACAACTCATATCCTTTTTTAAAATGAGATAATAATGGAGCGAACCATCAGGTCAATTACATGTGGTCACTTTTGCCTTAGGCACAACCAGCTGGTAGAAATAACAAGGTTACTAAAAGACTTTCATGCTTAGCATAATTCATGGCTCTTAAAGCAAAGAGGTTTCCCTCTAGTTCAAAGTGAGTTGTTGAGCTGTCTCACTGGTGCCCTTGGAATACCAAATATGTTTTTGTCATTTCTTTTTCCATTTAAACCATTGACCCCAAGATGTAACTCTTGGATTTGTCATGGATGTTAATGTTAGCTGCTGATCTGGCAGACAATTGACAATGTTGATGTTATTATAGGTTCTCGTTCATTTCATGCCTTCTAATCATTACCACCCTTGCATGAGTGTAATGTCCTCTCCCACCTGTTGTGCTCACCCACTTGTTGGGGCAACACAGAACAGGGATTAAGACCAAGAATATCAAACATACCTAGAATTAAACTTACACCATCATTACTATTAAACCTCAGGCAAATTATATAACTTCTCCAAGTCTAAAACTTTGAGATGTAAACACAGCTCCACAAAATTGATAAAAATTAAATGCGATAATAACATCATGACCCATTCTTTTAAATAGTAAGTGCTACATATGAAATGGTGGTTATGATTGTTATCATTAAAGTCAAAATTATGTATTACCTTGAGATGTTAATTTTCTTTTCTTTTTCCAGTAACAGAGTTCTTAAGTTGCTCTTCATTATAGCTCCTCTCTCTGGGCCCCTTGGAAATAAATCCTAGAAAGATTGGGCTAGAAAATAATGTGAGGCAGTTATGCCTCTGCTGTAACCTTGACCATTGTCTCAAAACTTTGATTCTTCCTCTATACTCACAAATATCAATGTCTTCCCTAGGAAGCACAAATAGTGGCTTATGGGCAGCACATCAGCCTCAGAAGCTTTTAATTTCTTGTTTTTTGAGCTTCCTCAGGACTTCATGTAAAGAGTTCAATCCCAAATTATCTTGACTTTGATGGACTCAATTTTGTTCCTTCAAAATTCAAAATTCAAAAGCCTAACTTCCAATGCGACTGTATTTAGAAATAGAGCCTATAAGGAGGTAATTAAGGTTAAATGAGGGTGAGGCCCTAATCCAATAGGGCTAGTGCCCTTATAAGAAGGGAAAGAAACCAGAGCCCTGTTTCCCTGCTGCATAAGGACACCGAGAAAAGGCATTCCTCTGCTAGCCAGGAAGACATCCCTCGCCAGGAACCAAATCCGGCAGCACACTGCTCCTGGACTTTTCCATCTCCATAACTATGAGAAAGAAATATCTGTTGTTTGAGTCACCTCGTCTATGATATTTGTCATAGCAGCCAAAGCAGACAAAGGCACTGACCAAAGGCTTCACTGGATAGGCCTTACATTAGTTTTTATTTAGCTTGGTTTAAGTGACATGAGCACAACTATATATGATGGGCTAGATAGGAAATTTGGGTCATATATGATATCTTCAACTTTATTAAATTGTTTTCTCATTGAACCAAAAACTATAGGTAATGTCAGGCTTGTTCAACTTAAAAGGTTTCATACCTTTTGTATCTCTCTCTAGCAACTCCACACTCCTGACCATCCTGTAAACTACTGTTAGATTAAATTTTCCTAAAATATCATTTTCATTAATCACTACATTACCTCCAATGAATCCTTAAGAACAGCATGGATCCTAGCCAGATTCTTCATTCTAGCACTCAATGTCTGCCCTTAAATGGCATTTCATAAATAACTAGGATTATGTATGATGTTTTTCTCTACACAGTTCTTCAACAAAGTTGATGGCTTCATCTTTAAAATAATTATTTATCCTTATAAATAATTGTTTGAGATATAAGATATATGTTTGAGATATAAGTATTCAGTTAATAGTTGATTCTAATTTTTCATACTGACCACTGCACATATATTATTTTTCCTAATGATGACAAATATTTCTTGACAATTTAATAGGTACTCAAATTTACTTTTGATTTTGATCCTGTCAAAAAGTAGGTAATAGATAATCTTCCCTTCCTGCTTTATACACTGGAAAACTGAGCTAAAAAAAAGTTCTGTAATTTGCCCAAGGTCACAGGGAAGGAATAGCACAGCAAGAATTTGAGCTCAAGTAGTGTGGTTCTGGTGTCCACATGCTCCCTTCTTCTATGTCTACTTACTTTATGCATCTTGTCACATCTTTATATAATATTCCTGAATATTCTGACCTCTCTTTTTATAAAACCAAATCTTACATTTTCTTCAAAGGGAAGTGAAAACTATTCTCTTACACCATATGTCAACACACCGGGTTTTCTTGTTTTCTCATTGGCCTTATGTAATGACTGAACTTTAATGCCATGCACAATTTACATATATATTATATTCTTACAAGTATGTCATTAATGCTTTCTCAAATTAAATATAAGCCTTGAGTGGTATGATCTCTTTATGTTTTTAAAGTTCCTGAAGGCCTCAACCATATATTAAAATAAAAAATTTCTGTTTATCAGAGGAATTTCTGTTTATCAAAGTATATAAAGGAAGCCACTGTGTTGGATAAAATGCTTTCAAAACATATAGTTGACAAAAGACTGTGTGTGAAATATGTAAGAACTATACAAACCATTGGGAAAAAGACAGAAACTTAATAGAAAATTGGATTAAAGACTTAAAATAGATAATTCAAAAAGAGAATATTATATTGGTCAATAAACATATAAAAGGCTGATTAACTTCATTAGTTATGAAATGTCAAATAAGCTAAAATGAAATAACATTATATACCTTTGGATTGGTCAAAATTTAAAAAGCTGACTTAAACAATATTGCCGAGGCCATGAGGCAAATAGAAATATCAGTCTCTGCTGGTAATTTTTTAGCTGTGTATATAATTTACATATATATGAATAGCACCATCCAGCCAAAATAATGCATGCAAATAAAGCACAAAAATACATATATAAAGATATTCCTATCAACATTATTCTTGATAGCTCCAAATTAAAACCAACCTAAATGTCTGTTAATAATAAAATGAATAAATAATTTGTGGCATGTCTAAATCACATACAAGAATGAAAACATATAAGCTACAAGTGCATACAATAATCATAATAAACTTTACAAATATAATGTGTAGTAAAAGAAGCCAGGTTCAAAATAATATATGCTGTTTGATTACACATGCAGAAACTACATTTTAAGACAAATTAAATCAATATATTGTGTTGAGAGGGAATGTTAGGGTGATAGTGTGTGTTATGAGGAGTAGAGTGAATATTTTGGGGATGAGACACAATGAGGGTTTTCTGGGGAGTGGCAGTCTTTTCCTTCTTAATTGTGTTTATTTGGGTTTTTGCCCTGTGAGCTGTGCATTTATGCTCCATGAGCTGTTATATATATGTACTTATATATTACTTAAGATAACTCAAAACTAATATAAAAACAACATCTAGCTGATGAAATTTACAGCTCTAGAATGGTATATGATACAAAACGAATTTTATTGAGCTGAGTAAAGAAGGAAGCAAACTGAATAATTACAAGAAATACTGATAGTAGTATTGCGTCCAGAATTGGTGGGTTCTTGGTCTCACTGACTTCAAGAATGAAGC
Organism: Macaca thibetana thibetana; assembly: GCF_024542745.1. Taxonomy (NCBI): domain Eukaryota; kingdom Metazoa; phylum Chordata; class Mammalia; order Primates; family Cercopithecidae; genus Macaca; species Macaca thibetana. The sequence continues at coordinate 55,465,160 of NC_065581.1, read as the reverse complement.
CATGGACTCTCGTGGTGAGTGTTACAGTCCTTAAAGATGGTGTGTCCAGAGTTTGTTCCTTCTGATGTTCGGATGTGTTTGGAGTTTTCTTCCTTCTGGTGGTTTCGTGGTCTCGCTGGCTTCAGGAGTGAAGCTGCGGACCTTCGTGGTGAGTGTTACAACTCTTAAGGTGGGGCATCTGGAGTTGTTCATTCCTCCCGGTTGGGTTCATGGTCTCACTGGCCTCAGGAGTGAAGCTGCAGACCTTAGCAGAGAGTGTTATAGCTCATAAAGGCAGTGCAGACCCAAAGAGTGAGCAGCATCAAGATTTATTGCAAACAGCAAAAGAACAAACCCTCCACAGTGTGGAAGGGGACCCAAGCGGGCTGCCACTGCTGGCTTGGGCAGCCTGCTTTTATTCCCTTATCTGACTCCCCCACCCACATCCTGCTGATTGGTCCATTTTACAGAGAGCTGATTGGTCCGTTTTACAGAGAGCTGATTGGTCTATTTTGACAGGGTGCTGATTGGTGCATTTACAATTCCTGAGCTAGACACAGAGTGCTGATTGGTACATTTATAATCCTCTAGCTAGACACAAAAATTCTCCAAGTCCTCACTAGATTAGCCAGACACAGAGCACTGATTGGTGCATTTACAAACCTTGAGCTAGACACAGAGTGCTGATTGGTGCATTTACAATCCTCCAGCTAGACATAAAAGTTCTCGAAGTCTCCACCTGACTCAGGAGCCCAGCTGGCTTTGCCTAGTGGATCCCAGTGCCAGGGCTGTGGGCAGAACTGCCTGCCAGTCCCGAGTTGCACACCCACACTCCTCAGCCCTTGGGTGGTAGATGGGACCAGGTGCTGTGGAGCAAGGGGCGGTGCTCATCGGGAGGCTCAGGCAGTGCAGGATCCCATGGCGCTGGGTAGGCTCCGGATGGCAGATTGCAGGTCCCGATCCCTGCCCCTAGGGGAGGCAGCCCAGGCCCAGTGAGAATTGGAGTGCAGCACCGGCAGGCTGGCACTGCTGGGGGACCTGGTGCACCCTCCACAGCTGCTGACCTGGGGTGCTAAACCCCTCACTGCCCAGGGCGGGCAGCATGGGCCGCTCCAAGTGCGGGGGTCTGCGGAGCCCATGCCCACCTGGAACTCGCGCTGGCCCGTGAGTGCCACACGCAGCCCTAGTTCCTGCCGGCGCCTCTCCCTCCACACCTCCTGGCAAGCAGAGGGAGCCGACTCTGGCCTTGGCCAGCCCAGAGAGGGGCTCCCACAGTGTAGCGGTGGGCTGAAGGGCTCCTCAGGCACAGCCAGAGTGGGCACCAAGGCCAAGGAGGTGCTGAGAGTGAGGACTGCTAGCACATTGTCACCTCTCACTACTAAAACAGAATAGTTTGAGGTCAAAAATATAATAATTTAAGGATAATTTGGGACTTATATACCAAACTATACTAACAAAGAATTGGAAATTAGTTAATCATGAGGGAAAGTTGTAAAATATTCTACATGAAACATTTCTTATCCTACATGTCATATGAGTATCTGGGTGAAGTTAAGTAACAAAGGCAACTCAATTGTTTAACTGGTTATTGTAGCCTAGAGGATCCTTCTAGAAATATGAGGAGTATTGTAGCAGAATTGTCAAACATACTTATTCATAATTAATTGTTAGGGAAGATTTAAAAAATACCACCACAGCAAAAAATATTATTTATATTTATTTTTTATTTTTTTTTTTTGAGACGGAGTCTTGCTCTGTCGCCCAGGCTGGAGTGCAGTGGCCGGATCTCTGCTCACTGCAAGCTCCGCCTCCCGGGTTCACGCCATTCTCCTGCCTCAGCCTCCCAAGTAGCTGGGACTACAGGCGCCCGCCACCTCACCCGGCTAGTTTTTTTTTTTTTGTATTTTTTTTTTAGTAGAGATGGGGTTTCACCGTGTTAGCCAGGATGGTCTCGATCTCCTGACCTCGTGATCCGCCCGTCTCGGCCTCCCAAAGTACTGGGATTACAGGCTTGAGCCACCGCGCCCGGCCTCATTATTTATATTTAAATAGGCAGAAACTAGGGGTAAAAAGTTCCTAAGAGAAAAAAAAAAGGATGAAGGGTAAGACAGAAATTTTTTAAAATCACTATTACCAATAACAAAAAGTAACCTAAAACAAAGTATAAATGAATAAAAGACAGACTCCAGCAAATGCGTTTGCAAAGGCAGTGACTACTGTGCATAAGGGTAGACAGCCTATATGACTGCAAAGATATCCATATAACATAAAAATAAAATTATCTAATTTAACTGTCTTCCAACAACAAGAGTTACATAAAAGAGCGTAACATAAAACAGTAAAGGTCAAATATCTGTAACCTAGACAAATAAAAACAAAGTTGATGTGGTTATACCCATTTTATACCAAAGTACATTCCAAAACATAACTAAAAAGAATATGGTAAATATTTTTAAATTAGTAAAGCAGACAATGATGAAACAATATGGAGGAATGATGAAGTTTATCCACAGACCAATATATCATCAATAAATACATGGAGTAACAAATGTGAGAAATGAAATCAAGAACAATTTTTTTTTTTTTTTGAGACAGGGTCTTGCTCTGTCACTCAGGCTAGAGAGCAGTGGTATGATCTCGGCTCACTGCAGCCTCTGCCCCGGGTTCAAGTGATTCTTCTGCTTCAGTCTCCCGAGTAGCGGGATTACAGGTGTATAGCCCAGCTAATTTTTGTACTTTTAGTAGAGACGGTGTTTCACCATGTTGGTGAGGCTGGTCTCGAACTCCTGACATCATGATCAGCCCACCTTGGCCTCCCAAAGTGCTGGGATTAGAGCCGTGAGCCACCACGTCTGGCCTCAAGAACAGATTTAAAGAAACAGGCTGGGCTTGGTTGCTCATGCTTGTAATCCTAGCACTTTGGGAGTTGAGGCGGGTAGATTGTCTGAGCTCAGGAGTTCAAGACCACTGTGGGCAACACGGTGAAACTCCATCTTTAATAAAATACAAAAAATTAACCAGACATGGTGGTGCGTGTCGGTAGTTCCAGCTTTTTGGGGAGGCTGAGGCACAAAAGTTGCCTAAACCCAGAAGCTGGAGGTTGCAGTGAGCACTCCAGCCATGGTGACAGAGTGAGACTCTGTGTCCAAAAAAAAAAAAGAGAAAAAAAAAACAGTGAGCAAGATGACAGACAAGAGGTATCTAACACTCATCACCCTTACATAAAAGGACCAAAACAATGTCTAGGCTACCATATTTCAATGAGAGTTTTGGAAAGAGAGTGCTGGAGTACAGTAGACTCATGGTAGAGACCTTGTAGGGCATGGAGACTCAGGAAGAACACATAGAAAAAACAAAATGCCCCACAGCATTTCCCCATCCTTGAGGTTTCACCACCACTTTACTGTGCTCACACATGCTAGAGAATTATTTCCTAGTTGAACAACTGTAGCTCTCTACCCCTGGGAATAAACCACTCAAAATAATCTCTTTCACCATCCCAGTGGCTATAGTGCCCTAGTCCTGGCTATACAAAAGCCTAAGCCCAGCAGAATGACCGTAACCCACCATCTAAGCCCAGGATGCACCCTTCCCTCTGGGAATAAGCTCCCAGTAGTGAGGCTATACCCAATCTGGTGGTTAAGCAGCATTGGTTCATTCTTAGTGTACGGAACAGTCCAGTGACCTGACACTCAGTGGGGAGACTGTGACCATCCAGAACCAAAACCAATGCTCCCTACCTAGCCAACACCCTAGAACATCTAGAACTAGATGAAAACTTTTTTCTATTAAAGCTATTCTACAAAATTGGAAGAGGTAACCATTCCAGCAGATGCACAGATTGCAACACAAGAAAACAAGAAACATTTAAAAAGCAAGAAAATATGAAATTGCCAAAAAAAAAACCACAATAAACTTCTAGTAACTGAGCCTGAAAAAGCAAATTTACAAATTGCCTAAAAAATTTACAATAATGATCTTAATAAAAAATCAGTGAGATACAAGATTATATAGACAATTCATCGAAATCAGAAAAACAATTTATAATATCAGAAGTTTAACAAAGAGCTATATATCATATAAGCTCTCAAACAAACAGAAATTTTGGAGCTGAAGACCCCAATGAACAAAATTAAAAATATAATTGAGAACTTCAACAGCACACTAGATCAAGCAGAAGAATTTCTGACCTTGAGGCAAGTCTCTTAAAATAACTCAGTCAGAGGGAAGAAAATGAAAAAAAGCAAAGAAATTTTACAAAATCTATGGGACACCATTAAGCAAACACATGTTCACATTACAAGTTTCAGAGGTAGAAGAGATGGAGAAAGGCTAAGAAAGCCTACTTAAGGAAATAATAGCTAAAAGTTTCCCAAATCTTAGGAGAGATATGGACATCCAGGTCCCTAAAGCTCAAAGGATTTCACTTAGATGTAACCCAAAGAAGTCCTCTCTAAGGCACACTAAAATCAAACTGTCAAAATTCAAAGACAAAGAGAGAAATCTAAAAGCAACAGGAGAAAAGCATCAAGTTACATGTAAGAAAATACTCATTCGACTATCAGCAGATTTCTCAGAAGATACTTTGCAGGCCAGGAGACAAAGAGGTGATATATTCAAAGTAAGGAAAGAAAAACAAAAACAACAACAAAAAAACAAAACAACAACAAAAAAACCCCTCAGCCAAGAATACTATACCAAGCAAAGCTATTTTTTAGAAATGAAGGGGAAATAATGGCTTTTCCAGCCTAACAAAATTTGAGGGCGTTCATAATCACTAGACTAGCCTTACAAGAAATGCTTAAGGGAGTGCTTCAACTGGAAGTGAAAGGACATTAATTACTACTATGAAATCACATGAAAGTATAAAACTCACTGGTGGAGGTAAACTTATAACCAAATTCAGAATACTCCATTACTGCAATGGTGGTATGTAATCTTTAAAATCTCTAATATAAAGATTAAAAGTCAAAATGGTCAACAAAAACCTTAGCTACAATAAGTTGTTAAGGAATACATAATACAAAATACATAAATTTAGGCAAAAATTTAAAAAATTATAAGTGGTGAGAGGGTAAAATTCTAGAATATTTGTATGCAACCAAAGTCAAGTTGTCAGTTTAAAATAGCCTTCTATAACTATAGGTTTTTAAATATTAGTCCCGGAGTAGTCACAACAGAAAATTGTAACAGAAACACAAAGGAGAGAGGGAAAGAATCAAAGCTTATCACTACAAAAAATAACCAAGCCACAAGGGTAAACAACAAGATAATTGAAAGTAACAAAAGTTCTGCAAAATAACTAGAAAACAATTAACAGAATGGCAGGAATAAGTTCTTACCTATCGATAATAACCTTGAATGTAAATTGATTAAATTCTCTAATTAAAAGATACTGAGTGGCTGAATGGATAAAAACAAAAACAAAATAAGAAAACAAGACCCAACTATATGCTGCCTGCATTACACTCATTTTACCTGTAAGGACACACATAGACTGAAAGTAACAGAATGGGCAATAATATTCCATGAAAATGGAAACTGAAAGAAAGCAGACAAAATAGAATTTGAATCAGAAACTGTAAAAACAGACAAAGATGCTCATTACATACTGATAAAGGGGTTAATTCAGCAAAAGGATATCACAATTATAAATGTAAGTGTGCCCAACACCAGAGCATCCAAATATATAAAGCAAATATTATTTGATCTGAAGGGGGAGATAGACTATAATACAATAATAATAGCAAGTGTCTTCAGCATTTCACTTTCAGCAATGGAATTATCATTTAGATTGAAAATAAGTAAAGAAACATAGATTTAAACTAGACTCTAGATTGAATGAAATAAATAGACATTTATAGAATATTCCACCCAATAGCCACACAGTACACAGTCATCAACAGATGAAACTTTCTCTATGATAGACCATATGTTAGGCCACAAAATAAGTCTCAACACATTTTTAAAAATTGAAATCATAAGTATCTCTTCTGACCACAATGGAATAAAACCAGAAATCATTAACAGGAGAAGCTTTAAAAACTATACAAACACATGAAAATTAAACAACATACTTCTGAGCAATGAATGGGTAAATTAAAAAATTAAAAATAGAATTAAAAAATTTTTGAGATTAAAAAAATGGAAAGACAACATACCAAAACCTAGGGGATACAGCAAAATCAGTTCTAAAAGGGAGTTCATAGCAATAAACAACTATATGTAAAAAATAGAAACATCTCAAATAAACAACCTAATGTTGCACATCAAGCAATTAGAACAGTAAGAATAAACTAAACCCCAAATGAGTAGAAGTAATAAAGATCAGAACAGAAATAAATGAAATAGAGATTAAAAATCCCAAAAGATCAATGAAAGGAAGAGTTAGTTTTTTTGAAAACGTAACAAAAATTGACAAACCTTTTCTATACTAAGAAAAAAAGAGAGCAGATTCATATAAATAATATTAGGAATGAAAATTGAGACATTACAATTGATACCATAAAGATAGAAAGGATCATAAGAGACTACTATGAACAACTTTATGCCAACAAATCAGAAAACCTAAAAAAAATGAATAAACTCCTGGACACATACAACTTATCAAATCAAACCAGGAAGAAATAGAAAATATGAGCAGAACAATAAGAAGAAATTTGAATCAGCAATTAAAAATTTCCCATCAAAGAAAGGCCCAGGACCTGACGGCTTCCCTGTTGACTTCTATCAAACATTTAAGAACTAATACCAATTATTTTCAAACTATTCCAAAAAAATCAAAGAGAATAAAATTCTTCCAGACTTATCCTATGAAGCCATAATCACCCTGATAACCAAATCAGACAAGGACACAATATTAAAAAAAAACTACAGGCCAATATCCCTGGTGAAAACTGATGCAAAAATCCTCGATAAAATAGTAGCAAAAAAAATTCAACAGCACATTAAAAAGGTAATTCACCATGATCAAGCGGGATTCATCCCAAAGATCCTAGGATTGTTTAACATATGCAAATTAATAAATGTGATGCATCACATTCACAGAACCAAGGACAAAATCCACATGATCATCTCAATAGACACAGAAAAAGTATTTGATAAAATTCAATATCCTTTTATAATAAAAACACCCAAAAATTAGGTATAGAAAAAACATACCTCAATGCTATAAAGGCTGCATATGACAAACCCCCAGCTAACAACATGCTAAGTGGGGGAAATATTGAAAGTTTTTCTTCTAAAACCTAGAGCAAGACAAGGATGCTCACTTTCACCATTTTTATTTAACATAATACTCGAAGTCCCAGCCAGAGCAATTAGGCAACAGAAAGAAATAATGAGCACCCAGCATAAAAGGAAGGAATTGAAATTGTCTCTGTTTACAGATGACATAATTTTATACATAGAAAATTCTAAGACTGGCCGGGCGCGGTGGCTCAAGCCTGTAATCCCAGCACTTTGGGAGGCCGAGACGGGTGGATCACGAGGTCAGGAGATCGAGACCATCCTGGCTAACACAGTGAAACCCCGTCTCTACTAAAAAATACAAAAAAAACTAGCCGGGCGAGGTGGTGGGCGCCTGTAGTCCCAGCTACTCGGGAGGCTGAGGCAGGAGAATGGCCTGAACCCGGGAGGCGGAGCTTGCAGTGAGCTGAGATCCGGCCACTGCACTCCAGCAAGGGGGACAGAGTGAGACTCCGTCTCAAAAAAAAAAAAAAAAAAAAAAAAAAAAAAAAAAAAAAAAAAAAAAGAAAATTCTAAGACTATATTAAAATACTGTTGGAACTAATAAATGAATTCACTAAAGCTGCAGGTTACAAAACTGAAATACAAAAATCGCTAGCATTTCTATATGCCAATAGCAAGCTATCTTTAAAAAATCAAGAAAACAATTCCATTTACAACAGCTACAACAATAAAATAAATTACCTAGAAACAAATTTCTTTATTTAAATAAAACATATCAACATTTGAGGGATACAATGAAGGCAGTGAAGACAGGGACATTGATGGCCCTATATGCATACATTAGATAAGTGGAAAAGTCTCAAGTCGGTAATCTAGGCTTGTACCTTAAAAGCCTAGAAAAAGAAAAGCACACTATACCCAATATAAGCAGAAGAAATAATATAATAAAGATAGCAGAAATCAGTAAAATCAAAAGAAGAAAAATCATAAAGAGAAAGCAATGAAGCAAAACCTAGGTTCACAGGTTTTGTGAAAAAATTAATAAAGTGAACAAATATCTAGCAAAACTGACAAAGAAAAAGAGAGAGAAAATAGAAATTACCAACATAAATAATGAAACAGGAGATACTACTACAGGCCCTGCAGATATCTAAAGGATAATAAGAGAACAAATACTATGAACAATTCTAACACGTAAATTTGACAACTTAAATGAAATGTGCCAATTCCTTAAAAAACACAAATTACCACAACTCACCCAAAATGAAATAGACTTTTAAATAATATTTTTAACTATTAAGGAAATTAAATTTATAGTTTTTTAATTTAAAAAACTATCTTACCAGGCTTAAATAAGTTTATTGATGAAGTCTATTAAACACTTCAGGAAAAAATTATACTAATTTTGTACAACTTCTTTCAGATGATAGAAACAGAAGGAATACTTTGTAATTAATTCTATGAGTTCAGCATTACCCTAATACCAAAATGAGACAAAGACATTTCAAGAAAAGAAAACTACAGACCGGTATCTCTCATTAATGTAAATGCAAAAAATCGATAACAGAATATTAGCAAATTGAATGCAACAATGTGTACAAGGAATTATTTACCATGAACAAGTGAGATTTATCTCAGGTCTGCAAGGCTAGTTGAACATTTAAAATCAATTAATATAATCCATCACATTAGCAGCCTCAAGAAGAAAAATATATGAACATAACAATACATGCAGGAGAAGTATTTGACAGATACTAAAATCTAATTGTGCTAAAAATTCTCAGCAAACTAAGGCTAGAGGGAAATTTTCCTCAACTTGAGAAAGAATATAGACAAAATGCCTACAAGTAACATGATGTATAATGGTGAGGAACTAGCTTTCCAACCAAGATCTGCAAAAAAAACTGAAAAAAAAAAAAAGAAAGGCATACAGATTAAGAAGTAAAAAGTGAAATTGCTTTTGTCCACAGATGACATGATCATCTATGTAGAGTATTAACAAAATCATCCAGAAAACCCTTCTGGATTGAATAAACAATTATAACAAGGTTTCAAGATACAAAGTTAACATACAAAAGTCCATCAATTTCCTATATGACAACAATGAACAAGTGGAATTTGAAATTAAATACAAAATATCTTTTACATTAGCACTCCCCAAATGAAGTACTTAGCTATAAATCTAACAAGTGGGCACAAGATTTAGTGAGGAGAATGACAAAACTCTGATAAAAGAAATCAAAGGACTAAATAGAGAGATATTTCATATTAATGTATATAAAGATCAATATTGTCAAGATATCAGTTATTCCCAACTTTATCTATAGACTTAGTGGAATGCCAATCAAAATCCTGGCAAATTAATTTGTGGATATCAACAAGCATATTCTAAAGTTTATACGGAGAGGCAAAATATCCAGAATAGACAACATGACATTGAAGGAGAACAAAGTTAGAGGACTGACACTACCAGACTTCAGGACATACTATAAAACTAACTGATCAATATATTTTGGTATTGATGAAAGGACAAGCATATAAATGGAAGAGAACAGAAAGCCCAGAAATAAATCCATATAAACATAGTCAACTGATCTCTGTTAAAGGAGCAAAAGGAATTCAATGGCACAAAGGTAGGCTTTTGAAGAAATGGTGCTAGAAAAACTGTATATCCACATGCAAAAACATTGAATCTAGACCCACACGTACCCTTCACAAAAATTAAGACAAAATAGACCAACCACAGACAAAAGATTACAACTTGATCTATAATATGATACCTACAAAAACTAACTTGAAATGGATCATTCACTTAAATGTAAACTGTAAAACTATAAAATGTTTAGAAAACATTTCTTCTATGTTTAGAAAAAACATAGAAGAAATTCTTTGAAATCTAGAGCTTGGCAAAGAGTTCTTAAATATGACACTAAAACTGTGAGCCGTAAAAGAAAAAAAATACATTGGATTTCATTAAAATGGAAAACTCTTGCTCTGTGAAAGGCCTCATTATGAAGATAAAGATAAGCTGCAGACTAGGAGAAAATATTTCAAACAACATATCCAACAGAAGATGACTATCTAGAATATAAAGAACTCTCAAAACTCAAGAGTAAAAAACAAATGATACATCTAGAAAATGGCCAAATGAGATGTATTAGTCTGTTCTAATGCTGCTAAGAAAGACATACCCAAGACTGGATAATTTATGAGGGAAAGAAGTTTAATGGACTCAGTTCCACATGACTGGGGAGGCCTCACAATCATGGCAGAAGATGAAGGAAGAGCAAAGGGACGTCTTACCCGGTGGCAGGCAAGAGAGTGTGTGCAGGGGAACTGTCCTTTTATAAAACCACTAGTTCTCATGTGACTTATTCCCTATCAGGAGAAAAACATGGGAACAACCCACACCCATGATTCAATTACCTCCCACTAGGTCCCTCCCATGACACAGGGGGTTATAGGAGCTATAATTCAATATGAGATTTGGGTGAGGACACAGCCAAACCATATCATGAGATGAAGAGAATATACAGATGGCAAATAAGGACATGGAAAGATGTTTAACATCATTATTTATTAGGAACATGCAAATCGAAACCACATGAGTGTCATTACACATCAACCAGAGTTGCTAAACTGTGTTTTTGTTGTTGTTGTTGTTGTTTTGGTTTTTTTTTTTTTTTTTTTTTTTTTTTTTTTTTTTTTTTTTTTTTTTTTTTTTTTTACAGTGACAGCACAAAATACTGGGGAGGATGCAGAGTAGCTAGATCTCTCATACATTGCTTGTGGGAATATAAAATGGCACATCCATAGTGGAAAAATAGTTTGGAGTTTCTCTAAAAACTAAGCATACATATACCATACAATCCAGTAATGGCACTTCTGGGCATTTATTCTAAAGAAAGGAAGACTTGTGTTCCCACAAACATATATGAAAATATTTACAGCATCTTGTAATAACCAAAAACTGGAGACCACGTATATGTCCTTCGATAGGTGAATTGTTCAATAAACTTTGCTTCATTCATATCACGGAATACTACTCAGAAATAAAAAGGAACTATTGATACTTGCAACAATCTAGATTAATTTCTAGAGAATTATGCTGAGTAAAAAAAGCCAGTTCCAAGTAGTTACATGCCTTATGAATCTATTTTTATAACACATGGAAAGTTTATATGGATTTGTCTAGATTACATGTAATAACTGCATATGAATCTAGAATTATTTCAAAATCAAAGTTTAATTAAAAATACAGTAGAAAAAATTCATTTATAATAGCATATTAAGTATTGTACTTTAGAAACTTTACAATAAATATATCAAAATATGTCAAACTTTTTATACAAAAAATTGAAATATGTTGAAGATTTAAAAAAATTGAGTAAATGAATTGAAAAATGTATTATTATAGTTCTTCCAAAATTCACCTATAAAATAAGCAAATTAATCAATATGTAAATAAGGCATTTTCAGGGGAGGAGTGGGAGGTTATAACAAGTTGATAGTAAAATTCATGGGGAAGAGCCCAAAACAAAGACAGTTTGGGAAAAACAAAACAAAACAAAACAAAGCAGACAACAGAAGTTAAGCTACCAGATAATCACGTGGTATTATAAAGTTACAGTGATTAATGTAGTGGGTATTGAAAACGGAATACAGCTGGGCATGGTGGTTCACGCCTGTAATCCCAGAACTTTGGGAGGCTGAGGTGGGCAGATCACGAGGTCAGGAGTTTAAGACCAGCCTGACCAACATGGTGATACCCCGTTTCTACTAAAAATACAAAAATTAGACAGTCTTGATGTGTGCCTAGAATCCCAGCTGCTCAGGAGGCTGAGGCAGGAGAATCTCTTGAACCCAGATGGCAGAAGTTGCAGTGAGGTGAGATAGCACCACTGCACTCCAACCTGGGTGACACAGCGAGACTCTGTCTTTAAAAAAAAAAAAAAGAAAGAAAAAAAAAGAAAACAATACAGAATACAGAAATGAAATACCAAAATCCTCAGTGGCATGATACTATTTCAATTGATATGGCAGGATCTCTTCTTATATTTGAGAGTTTGATAGATGTCAGAATTGAGTAATGTTGGGCTACTTTAAAAATGGTATTAAGAAAGCAGGTTATCCTAGAGAAAAACATAAAATTAGATTTGAGCATTACATCATGCCAAAACAAATCAAGTCCATGTGGATCAAAGACTTAAACGTAAAAAGCAAGACTTTAAAACTTGAAAAATGTATCTTTGTGACCTTAATGAAGCAAAAAAATTATTAAACAAAACACATTAAATATACCACATTAAAAAATTGTTACATTTGAAATTATTACAATTAAGAAACATTTTTACATATTAAAAAGTCATAAAATCTAAAAATAAGCCATAATCTTTTATTTAACATAAGAATCATATTCAGAAAACATAAAAAAAACTCCAAAAACTCGGTTTAAAAAAGATGAATAGCACAATAAGAAAACACAGGCAAAAACATGAACAGGCATTTCAGAGAAGGGGAAATATGACTGGCCAGTAATGGAATGGCTAATCATATTTTTTCTTCTAACATATTAATGTATAAAAATATAAGAAAAACAAATGAAAACAATAATAAAATGCCAGTATACATCCATTGAATTAGCAAAAATTAGATGGTTTTACAATATCCATCTTGGTGAGGATGTGAAGAAGTTGGAACTCTCAAATGCCATTAGTGGGGCTGTTAATTGGTTGACTCGCTTTGAAATAGTAGTTCATAAATGTGATTTGTAAACCCCAAATGTATATACATTAGGGACCTGTCCCACAAGTAATTCTGCATAGTTATGTAGCCTTGTTTACTGGCATGAAAACTAAAAATAATGAGTTAGGGCCATATTTAAAATTTAGGAGATTGGGTCAAGATTGCAGACTAGAAGCAGCTCATATGTGCCATTCTCACAGAGAGGAAACAGAAGGGCTAGTGAACACTAACCTTCCAAGCTGAGCACCTAAGAAACCATGTGAGCATCCATCCAGGCCGCGAGGGGGCGCAGAGAGCAGAGACGAGCCAAGCTAGGCAGCTGCCTCTCTGGGATCAACTTGAAGCCAGGAGAAGCTGCCCTACACGGGAAAGGGTGAGTGAGTGAGTGAGACCCCCCAGGGGGATTCACGCTCTCCACAGGGACCAGTGCAAGACTGAGGATGGGAGACTCCCTGTGCCTACACACCCGTCCCCAAGCCCCCCAACCCCACTGCATGTCTAAACAGAGGCAGAGAGTCACCCGATATTTAAAGAGGCAACTCCCAAGTCCAAGGGGACCTCTACAAGTCTTGGACCCCAGAACACACTGGCATCAGCACCATAGCTCTAACAGAGGCTGCAGTTGAAGTGCCTAGGAACAGTAAGATTGCTCCACTCCCCCTCACCAGACAAGGCTTGGGACCGGAAGCTGGCCCAGCGGTCCTGCCACTGCCTGAACTCAGCTGGTGGGTGCAGCCTCCCTGTTGTCCTGGGAAATACTTGGATGGCAAGGCAGGCAACTCCACCCACCCCCGACACTGGTAGCTGGGTGGGCCACTACTGCTAGAGCATCCAACCCAGCAGTACTTTTTCTGCCTGAATTTAGTAGGCAACTCCACCCACTCTCGCCTCCCATAGCCAGAGAGACCACACCTGCTAGAGATTCCAGCCCAGCTTTCCCTCTTCTGCCTGAGCTCCGTGGCAGGCACAACCCCATGGTCCCCGGGAAAGCACCTGGACAGCTGATTAGTTGACCCTACACCCCCCACAGCTCCTAGCCAAGAGGAACTTACTGGCTCCAGTGGTGCCCAAGCAAGGAGGAGCCCTCACTCTCAGATCACTGAGACAGGTAAGACTCCCGGGTTCTCAGACCAATGGAGGAGTGATGTGTGCCTCCTACTGCAAGGCCTATACATCAAGAATATGGCCTGTCTTCCGACTGCAGCTCATGTCTGAGGGAGCCACGTGGACCAGAACACTCAACAAAAGAAATGGGGGCAGGAAGCCAGTAATCAGAGGGGGCACCTCCAAGGTCCACAAGTGGACCTTGCCCCACAGCCATAGAACACTACTTCCAACTGTGCCAAAACCCCAAAGAGTTATGCCCAGAGTAAGAGCCTACCTGCTGGCTGACACTTTTAAGCTCCAACTACTGGATCGCAGCCCAAAATACAACACCAGAATATTTTGCCAATATACAGCGCCTATGAAAACTAAGGCAAAAGCTCCCATCATTTCTCTGCCCCAGCCAACACACATGCACACTGCCACACCACTTTGGCTGTTGGCACATGCGGGCAAGCATGGATCCCATTGCCACCACCTCGACTTTGGCCTGGACCCCCATGTGGGGGTGTTGAGGCCAGAAGACCAGGAACACTTCGCCACCCTCCAATGCAACAGATTCCCAACCGTGAATAGACAGAGAACAAAGCCGGGGACCAGGTACCAGCCTCGGTGAGTTATAACATACAGTTCAGGAGTGCCGAGCTGAGACTTGGCCCCCTGAAATTTTCCAGAATTGAAGCCAGTAAGCTGAATCTACTTTATGCCACAGTCAACCTGCCAAGGGTCTCAAAGAAGATAAAAGCAAACAAAACAAAACAAAACAAAAAAACCCATACAGGCCAGGCGTGGTGACTCATGCCTGTAATCCCAGCACTTTGGGAGGCCGAGGAGGGCAGGTCACAAGGTCAGGAGTTCGAGACCATCCTGGCTAACACGGTGAAACTCTGTCTCTACTAAAGATACAAAAATTAGCTGGGCATGGTGACATGTGCCTGTAATCCCAGCTACTCGGGAGGCTAAAGCAGGAGAATCACTTGAACCAGGGAGTTGGAGGTTGCAGTGAGCCAAGATGGCACCACCACACTCCAGCCTGGTGACAGAGCGAGACTCTGCCAAAAAAACCCAAAAAACAAAAACATAAACAAAACGCTTAAAAAAGGAATATCAGCCCACACAGATGAAAAAGAACCAGCACAAGATCTCTGGCAACTCAAAACACCAGAGTGTCTTCTCACATATATACAACCACACTAGTTCTCACACTAGAACCAACAATGGTTCTTAATCAGGCTGAAATGGCTGAAGAAGAAGAAAAAAACCTGGCACAGAATTCAGAATATGGGTAAGAATAAAGATCATTGAGATTGAGGAGAAAATTTAAACCCAAACTAAGGAATCTAAGGAATTACAATAAAGTGATACAGGAGCTGAAAGTCAAAATGGCCATTTTAAGAAAGAAACTGACCTGATAGAGATAACAAATTCACTACATGAATTTCATAACACAATCACAAGTATTAACAGCAAAATACACCAAGCTGAGGAAGGAATCTCAGAGCTTGAAGATCGGCTCTCCACAATAACACAGTCAGACAAAAATTTTAAAAAGAATGAAAAATAATAAACAAAATCTCCAAGAAATACGGGGTTATGTAAAGTAACCAAATCTGCAACTCATTGATGTCCCTGAAAGAGAGGGTGAAAAAGTAAGCAACTTGGAAAACATATTGGAAGATATCACCCATGAAAATTATCCCAACCTCACTAGAGAAACCAACATTCAAATTCAGGAAATGCAGAGACCCCTGCAAGATACTATACAAGATGACCATCCCCAAAACACATAGTCATCAGATTTCACAAAGTCAACATGAAAATAAAAATTTTAAAGGCAGCAAGAGAGAAGGGGCAGGTTACCTACCAAGGGAACCCCAACAGGCTAACAGTGGACCTTTCAACAGAAACCCTACAAGGCAGAAGAGATTAGGAACCTATATTAGGCATCCTTAAAGAAAAACAAACTCCAAACAGTAATTTTATATCCAGCCAAACTAAGCTTCATGTGCAAAGGAGAAATAAGATCCTTTCAGACAAGCAAATGCTAAGGGAATTTGTTACCACCAGAACCACCTTACAAGAGGTCCTTAAGGTAGTCCTAAATATGGAAACAAAAAGACTGTCAACAGTGACTACAAAAACACAATCACATAGACCACTCACACTATAAAGTAACTATACAATCAAGTCTATATACGACCAGCCAACACCACCATGACAGGATCAAATACACACATATTAATATTAACATTGAATGTAAACAGGTTAAAAGCCCCAATTAAAAGGCATAAGTGGCAAATTGGATAAAGAAGGAACTGGATGCTGTCTTCAAGAGACTCATCTCACATGCAATAACACCCATAGGCTCAAAGTAAAGAGATGGAGAAAAATCTACTAAGCAAACAAAGAAACAAAACAAAAACAAAAATCAAGGATTGCTATTCTTATTTCAGACAAAACAGATTTTAAACCAAGAATGATCAAAAAAGACAAATAAGAACATTATGTAATGGTAAAGAGTTCAATTCAACAAGAAGAGTTAACTATTCTAAACATATATGCACGTGACATAGGAACACCTGGATTCATAAAGCAAGTTTTTATAGACCTTTGAAGAGATGTAGATAACCACACAATAATAGTAGGAGACTTCAGCATTCTACTGACAATGTTAGACAAATCATTGAGGTAGAAAGCTAACAAAGATATTTAGGAACTGAACTCTACACTTGACCGAATGGACATAACAAATATCTACAGAACTCCACCCAAAAACAACAGAATATACGTTCTTCTCATTTGCACAGGGCACATATGGTAAACTCGACCATGCTATTAACCATAAAACACTTCTCAGCAAATTCAAAAAACTAAAATTATATGAATCACATTCTTGTACCACAATGTAATGAAAGTAGAAATTAAGGCTAAGAATATCAGTCAAAACAATACAATTACATGTAAATTAAACACCCTGCTTCTGAATGACTCTTGGGTAAACAATGAAATTAAAGCACAAATCAATAAGTTATTTGAAAATAGTAAGAACAGGCTGGGTGCAGTGGCTTATGCCTGCAATCCCAGCACTTTGGGAGGCTGAGGCAGGCAAATCACCTGAGGTTAGGAGTTTGAGACCAGCCTCACCAACATGGCGAAACACTGTCTCTACTAAAAATGCAAAAATTAGTTGGGCATGGTGGTACGTGTCTGTAATCTCAGCTACTCAGGAGGCTGAGACAGGAGAATCACTTGAACCCAGGAGGCAGAGGTTGCAGTGAGCTGAGATCATGCCACTGCACTCTAACCTGGGTGACAGAGCAAGACTCCATCTTAAAAAAAAAAAAAAAGAACAAAGAAACAACATACCAGAATCTCTGGGAAACAGCTAAGAGAGTGTTAAGAGGGAAATGTATAGCACTAAATGGCCACATCGAAAAGTTAGAAAGATCTTAGATTAAAAACCTAACACCACACCTAGAAGAATGAGAAAAACAAGAGCCAACCAACCCCAAAACTAGCAGAAGACAAAAAATAACCAAAATTAGAGCTGAACTGAATGAAATTGAGACGTGAAAAACCATACAAAAGATTCAACAAAACCAGGTATTGGTTCATTGAAAGAATAAATAATATCGGTTGGCCACTACCAATATTATTAGCTAGACTAATAAAGAAAAAAATCAAGAGACAATTCAAATAAAGAGAAAGATCTAGCAGATTGCTAGAAATTAGAGTTACATTTATAACAATAAATTAGAAAGTTAATTTTTTCACAAGAGTCTTATGCAATATATACAGTCTTATGCAATAAGAGTCTTATGCAATATATACAGTCTTACTCTATGTATAGTTCAAAAGCATGCAAAACCATTTTTCCAGAAATCATTTAGTTTATAGAAAGACACATATAGAATAAATTTACAAAATATGTGTAGTAAGACATATATAGAATACATTTACAAAAATATGCATAGTAATGACAAACTTCAAATCCCTACCCAAATCTCATGTCTAATTGTAATCCCCAATGTTGGAGAGGGGCCTGGTGGGACGTGATTGGATCATGGGGGTGGACCTTCCCCTTGCTGTTCTTGTGATAGCAAGTGAGTTCACATGAGATCTGGTGGTTTAAAAGTGTTTAGCACCTTTCCTTTCACTCTCTTCCTCCTTCTCAGGCCATGTAAGAAATGCCTGCTTCCCCTTCACCTTCCATCATGATTTTAAGTTTCCTGAGGACCTTCCAGCCATGCTTCCTGTGCAGTCTGCAGAACTGTGGGTCAATACTCTTTTCTTCATAAATTACCCAGTCTCAGGTAGCTCTTTATAGCAATGCAAGAACAGACTAATACAGATGTGCTTTCTATATAAGTAACACAGTATCACAGGATATTTCAGCACAACATAATCAAATATTTTCATTTTTAAATTACAGGAACACTCTTCATTCTGTTGTAGGTTGGATCACTGAGTATTCCGTGGCAGAATTGTCTGCACTTTGTATGCATGGTATAGGAGGCATTAGCAAATGAAAAAAAAATAACAGAATATTTTTGAATAGCTTAATCATATTAGACTATATTGATTTGTTTTAATGCTTGCTTCCCATCTTTTCTAACTAGGGAAACAATGCTTGAAACATAATTTCACATGAAGCTCTACGTATCTTAAAACATTTCTAGGCCGGGCGCGGTGGCTCAAGCCTGTAATCCCAGCACTTTGGGAGGCCGAGACGGGCGGATCACGAGGTCAGGAGATCAAGACCATCCTGGCTAACACGGTGAAACCCCGTCTCTACTAAAAAAAAAATACAAAAAACTAGCCTGGCGAGGTGGCGGGCGCCTGTAGTCCCAGCTACTCGGGAGGCTGAGCAGGAGAATGGCGTAAACCCGGGAGGCGGAGCTTGCAGTGAGCTGAGATCCGGCCACTATGCTCCAGCATGGGGGACAGAGCGAGACTCCGTCTCAAAAAAAAAAAAAAAAAAAAAATTTCTAAATTCTCACTTTTATATTTCTTTCCACAAAATGTGATTTATGTAGTGGTTAGTTGCCAAATAAGACAATTTATACTAAATGTTTGACTTAAAAATAGTACTAAATATAATGTATACAAATATCAAAATCATTTTTATAACCATGTTTATATCTTTAAAAAACTTGTCAATAAATATTGATACTAATAAACACTTGATGCTTACTAAATACTTGATAAGAACCAAAGTATGATTTTTTAAAAAAAATTTAGCGGTTTCAATAGGTGTGTAGTGACATCTCATTGTGGATTTTACTTGTATTTTTCTGATGGCTAATAATAATGAATATCTTTTCATGTGATTATCTCCTTTTCTACCATCCATCTCTCCTTCTTGGTGAAATGAGGTTTTGTCCATTATTAAACTGAGCTGTTGGCCAGATGCAGTGGCTAATGTTTGTAATCCCAGCACCTTGGGAGGCTGAGGT
Organism: Macaca thibetana thibetana; assembly: GCF_024542745.1. Taxonomy (NCBI): domain Eukaryota; kingdom Metazoa; phylum Chordata; class Mammalia; order Primates; family Cercopithecidae; genus Macaca; species Macaca thibetana. The sequence goes on along the minus strand of NC_065581.1, from coordinate 55,445,685 downwards.
GGGCAGGTTGTCTGAGCCCAGGGGTTTGCGACCAGCCTGGGATGCATGGAGGAAACCTGTGTCTACAAAAAAAAAAAAAAAAAAAAAATACAGAAAAGAATTAGCTGGGTGTGGTGGTACGCACCTGTAGTCCCAGCTACTTGGGAAGCTGAGGTACGAGACAGGCTTCAGTGAGCTGAGATTGTGCCACTGCACTCCAGCTCTGTCTGGAAAAGAAAAAAGTTCAGTTTTTTTTTTTTTTAATATTTTAGTTTTAAGAATCCTCTAGATATACTCCATTAGATGCATGACTCAGAAATATTTTCTCCCAGTGTATAGTTTGTCTTTTCATCCTGTGAATTTAGTCTTTCTCTTTGGTCAGGGGATGGAGTCTTACTCTGTTGCCCAGGTTGGAGTGCAGTGGCATGATCTCGGATCACTGCAACCTCCGCCTCACGGGTTCAAGCGATTCTCCTGTCTCAGCCTCTCGAGTAGCTGGGATTACAGGCATGCGCCACTATACCTGGCTAATTTTTGTATATTTAGTAGAGATGCAGTTACACCATGTTGGCCAGGCTGGTATCGAGCACCTGATCTCAGGTGATCCACCTGCCTCGGTCTCCCAAAGTGCTGGGATTACAGACATGAACCACCATGCCTGGCTTCCTCTTCCTTTTTTTTTTTTTTGGAGATGGGAGTCTTGCCCTGTTTTCCAGGATGGAATGCAGTGGCACAATCTTGACTTACTGCATCCTCTGCCTCCTGGCTTCCAGCAATTCTCCTGCCTCAGCCTCCTGAGTAGCTGGAATTACAGGCGCTACCACCATGCCCAGCTAATTTTTGTATTTTTGTAGAGACGGGGTTTTACCATGTTGGTCAGGCTATTCTTGAACTCCTGACCTGAAGCAATCTACCCACCTCGGCCTCTATTAACAGTGATTCCAAGAAAGATTACAGGTGTGAACCACCGCTCCCAGCCTGGGGCATTTCAAATGACAAAATTTTTTATTTTGATGATGTCAATCTATCAATCTTTTCTTTTATGAGTTGGACTTTTAGTGTAACATCTAAGAACTCTTTGCTTATCTCCAGATCCCAAATATATTCTATTGTATCCTTTTTTCCTACAAGTTTTATAGTTTTATGTGTTATATTTAAGTTTATGATTAACTTTGAGTTAATTTTTATAGAAGGTGTGATTCAAAGTGCTGGGATTACAGGTGTGAGCCACCACGCCTAGTCTGGGGTCTTTCAAATAACAATTTTTTTTTTATTTTGATGAGGTCCAATCTATCAATGTTTTCTTTTATGAGTTGGGCTTTTAGTGTAACATCTAAGAACTCTTTGCTTATCTCCAGATCCCAAATATATTCTATTCTGTGTTTTTTCTTCAAGTTTTATGTTTTATGTGCTATATTTAAGTTTATGATTAACTTTGAGTTAATTTTTATAGAAGGTGTGAGGCTTAGGTCGAGTCAGGTATTTTTTTTTTTTTTTTCCAATGGCTGTTCAATTGTTCCAGCACTGTTTGTTGAAAAGGCTATTCTTCCTCTTTTGAATTGCTGGAAAATCACCACAGTCAGGATCTCCATGTTGAGCAACACAGTGGGCATCTTTTGGTCTTCATCCTACCTCTCAGCTGCATGTAAAATGATTGCTTCTGTTGTTCTTCCTGAAATGCTCCATTGTTCTTCCATCATCCTCTGCTGGTTTTACTCCCACATCTCTGAGTTCTTTCAGTCTCTGTTCCCAGCATACCCTCCTTTGCATGTCCTTTAAATATTCAAGTCCCTCCTTTTATAGCTAATTAAACACATGTCGTCAATTATTTTCTGACACTGTAGAAAACTTGGACTGCTAACAAATCCAGTTTTCTTGCTCTTCTCTAGTCATGTCTTGTTTCTTGAAGACATGAAGATCACTCTTCATTTCTGCCTACTTACCTTTGCACTTACTGTTCATTCTGCTTGGAATGAATTTTTGGTAGAGTCCTGTGTCTCATTTCCTCGCTTTGCTCAGATCTCTGAAACGTCCCTTTCTCACAGGAGCTTTGATTGCATACCACAGTGCCTCCACCACATCCTCTATCTTGTTACTGTTTCTTTCACCTTGCTTTCTTCACAGCAGTTTTGTATTTCTTCACAGAAATTTACTCTAACTCCTATTTGACTATATATTCACTTGTGTCTAACACATAAACCCTGCAATGTCAGGAAAATTGTTGCCTGTTCACTAGTATGTTCTCAGTGCAAGGCACATTTGGTAGGTGCTCAGTGAGTAGTCATTGAATAAATACTTGGGCATAGTAAAAGGGGAAAAAAAGCATTGACATCTATAGATCTTAGATCTATTTCTTCATCTTGTGTTTACTTGAATAAGTTACTTATTTTCATATTTTACCTCCACAACAGTTACTGTGAGGAGCACGTGAAATGACTCTATGAAACCACCTAGTAGAATGCACAAGCCACAACAAGCACAGAATCATCTTTTCTCGTTATGTTTTTTTCTTCTCACAGAATATACATTCTTTCCTTCCCTCTATTAACAGTGATTCCAAGAAAGATTAGAAGGTTATGGCTCCCTCACTAAAAACATCTTAGCTTTGATTAGTAGTGTATTGTTGTTCTCTCACCTATAAAATTTATTTAATAGCCTTCACATGGCTCCTAATATTGTCAGTGTATATTACTATGAGGGTGTAGAGAGCCCTCTTTGAAATAATTGCCCTGATGCTTCCATTAGAAGCTTTTGGAAGAACACTCCATGTAATGATTCTGGTATGCCAAGTGAACAAATCTTTAAGCATATTATCCATATCCTTCATAATTCTGTAAGGTTAAGCAAATGTCTTTTTAAAAAAAATCCTTCATTATCTAAGATCGTCAATTTTTAGAAGTCCCTCTCACTCATATATTTATCTATCCTCTATGGAAACTGTTTTCTTCTACTTTGATATATCTCTCTAGTGTTGTGATTAGAACTGCATTGAGTTTTCTGTTATGGGAGCATTTGCTTTTACATCAAATTTTTAAAATTTTATTATTTTATTTCTTTTTTTTATTATACTTTAAGATCTAGGTTACATGTGCACAACGTACAGATTTGTTACATATATATACATGTGCCATGTTGGTGTGCTGCACCTGTTAACTCATCATTTACATTAGGTGTTTCTCCTAATGCTATCCCTCGCCCCTCCCCCCACCCCATGACAGGCCCTGGTGTGTGATGTTACCCACCCTATGTCCAAGTGTTCTCATTGTTCAATTTCCACCTATGAATGAGAACATCCGTTGTTTGGTTTTGTGTCCTTGTGATAGTTTGCTCAGAATAATGGTTTCCAGCTTCATCCATGTCCCTACAAAGGACACAAACTCATCCTTTTTTATGGCTGCATAGTATTCCATGGTGTATATGTGCCACATTTTCTTAATCCAGTCTATCATTGATGGACATTTGGGTTGGTTCCAAGTCTTTGCTATTGTGAATAGTGCCACAATAAACATATGTGTGCATGTGTCTTTATAGCAGCATGATTTATAATCCTTTGGGTATATACCCAGTAGTGGGATGGCTGGTTCAGATGGTATTTCTAGTTCTAGATCCTTAAGGAATTGCCACACTGTATTCCACAATGGTTGAACTAGTTTACACTCCCACCAACAGTGTAAAAGTGTTCCTATTTCTCCACATCCTCTCCAGCACCTGTTTTTCGTGACTTTTTAATGATCACCATTCTAACTGGTGTGAGATGGTATCTCATTGTGGTTTTGATTTGCATTTCTCTAATGACCAGGGGTGATGAGAATTTTTTCAAGTGTCCGTTGTCTGCATAAATGTCTACTTTTGAGAAGTGTCTGTTCATATCCTTTCTCCACGTTTTGATGTGGTTGTTTGATCTTTTCTTGTAAATTTGTTTAAGTTCTTTGTAGATTCTGGATATTAGACTTTTGTCAGATGGGTAGATTGTAAAAATTTTCTCCCATTCTGTGGGTTGCCTGTTCACTCTGATGGTAGTTTCTTTTGCTGTGCAGAAGCTCTTTAGTTTAATGAAATCCCATTTGTCAATTTTGGCTTTTGTTGCCATTGCTTTTGGTGTTTTAGTCATGAAGTCCTTGCCCATGCCTATGTCCTGAATGGTATTGCCTAAGTTTTCTTCTAGGGTTTTTATGGTTTTAGGTCTAACATTTAAGTCTTTAATCCATCTTGAATTAATTTGTGTATAAGGTGTAAGGAAGGGATCCAGTTTCAGCTTTCTACATATAGCTAGCCAGTTTTCTCAGCACCATTTATTAAATAGGGAATCCTTTCCCCATTGCTTGTTTTTGTCAGGTTTGTCAAAGATCAGATGGTTGGAGATGTGTGGTACATCAATTATTCTTAAACAAAAGTGGGTTGAAAGTGGGGATGTATCATAAATAACAGAGGGCGGCTTTTATTTATAGAAATATGACCAGTCCTTTGTCTCTTTTCCTACTTTCTTCTCTTTGAGAATGCCTGTTTTTAAAAATAAGGAACACTTTTATTTCCTGCCGTGTTGTTTTCATGTTCTTCATGTGACAAAAATTTGTATATGGCCTTTGAGTCCAAGCAGGCTATGGGTTCACTGGCAGCAAGTCACTTTCACCATATAGCAACAGGGAGTTCAGGGCTTTCACATACATACAGTTTGGATTTTGCTCCTGGTAGTAAAATTATCTGCGATTTTTCTGCCCACCCTACTAATATCTTCCCACTGTAGAAATAGGAAGCAGGACCAAGCCTGTAAACTTCTGTTAAATTAATCTCTCTAATCTTTGGAGATGCTACAGTTTGGTTATCTCAATACTATGATTAAACATTTTCTGTGGCTCTCCATTTTGTTCAAATTCATAGGCAAACTAATTGGCTTACATTCAAGACCTTCTACAGTTACTACATAACTCAACTGGCCAGAGTTATGTCCTTGTACTCTGCTCCAGGTTACTATGTGTGCTCTGGCTAGACTGGGTAAATGTTTTTTTTTTTTTTTTTTTTCTTGCAGAAACAACACTGTCCTCCTCTTTTTTCTATACTTTTGTGTGTGTTTTGCTAAACATCTATAATATTTTTCTTCATCTTTACTTATCAAGGTCTCATCCGTCTTTGAGGCCAGATGCAAATGCTACCACCTCTGAACAACAAAGAGGTCAGTTTTTTCATCAAATACATGTGATTCAGATTATGGTCCTCTTAGTAAAATTATGAGGTTAGGTGTACTCCCTTAATATACTCCCAGAGTAAAATTATTAAGGTTATGTATACTCCCCTAACCTACTTTATTACTTTGTAATTTTCTTGTGATGTTTATAATCCACTATTTCTTTTTTTATATATAGCGTCTGTATTCAATTTAAGCTTCTTGAGAAATACTTGTATGGTAGTTACATGGTAGATATTTACTGAATGAATACATAAAACAACTCTTAGAGTTGAAATTCACTGTGTCAAAGAAAGTTAAAAGAGAAAATAATCAAGAAGTGGCTTGATGATCACTTTGGACTTAATACCAGTATAGCACTCCATTATATGAGCATCCTGATTAAAGATAGTGGGCACATGGTAGGGAACTAGAGTTGTTTGGATATCCACAGTCTTAGAAGAAACCCCCATCTACGCAAACTTTACAAGGAGAGGTATGTTTTTTAACATGTTTTTAACATAATTTTTTTAACACAGTGAGAAATTTAATTATAGTTCTTCACTTGCCATGACTGGCACTTTACATTCCATTTATATTTTCATGCAGAAACACAACTCTTTACACCTTATATTTGCCACTTGTATTTGACTGAGTAACTTTTAATGTATTTGACTTAAAATTTTTACAGACTAGGTCATATCACAGATATCTCTAAGAGACTATAATTCTTCCTATTAGTAGGATAAAATAAGTAGAAATGTTAGCATCATAATCTTTCATTCTAGAAGCCTCTCATTTTGGTAGTGTTAAAAATTTTTCACAAAAATTAAAAATTATTTTAAAAAAGTAGTGAAGATCTTCAAGATGTTCAGAGAAGATATTAAAATACCACAATAGAAATATCTTTGCTCTTGTTAATAAATTACAAAACATTAAGCAAGAGAGTGGAATTTCCTAAAGATAGAGACACGTTAGCATAAAACCTCTCCTTAAATGTATAATGCATGAAGATGTTTAAAACACTTTCACAACTATTATTTCATCTGATCGTCAACAACCCTAGAAGGCAGGTAGGAAAATTATTATCCTCACTTTACAACTGAAGAAGTTGAGGCAATGAAAAGCCTAAGTACTCTTCAAATGCCACATGGTCACTTAGTAGCACAATATCACTTGAGTAGAAATCGTTGCTTATAGATATCCAGCAAACATGAAAAATACTACCTAAAATATGAGATAAAATTGAAAATACATTGTGTCTTTATTACTTAATTTTCTTTTTCAATGATTAGTAGAATCATTTTAATTTAAAATCTAAAATTTTGGAAATTTTCAAAGAAAAATAAAACGCATTTAATTTAAAACTGCTCTAAAATAGAGCTTACTACTAAGTAACATCAGGATGTATCAACAATAATTATTACAGAAGTAACATAACATTTATTAAAATAGAACTAAAAACAATTTAACCTAATTTATCAATAAATCTGTGGGCATTGTAAGGAACCAAGAACAAAAGGTGATGAATAAAAGTAATCCAATGAATGTACAAACACAGATAATTAGAAAGATAAATAGATATCAAGGGAAGCAGCATTTATTAAAGACTTTAGCATATGCAAATAATTGCACAAATACTTTCTCTTTTGTTTTGGTAATAATCCTAAGAAATAAGTAACATTATCTCTAGTTTCTATTTATAAAAACTAAGACCCAGAAAGAAATTATATGACTTGTGAAATTCACAAAGCTGATGTTCAAACCCAGAACTAACTCCAAAGTCCATGTGCTCCCCCATATTACAGCATTATATCTCTTATTAACACACTTGAATTTTATAACTCCCTACCCAAAGCCATCCTTGATTTGACAATGCCCACTTATTTTCATAACATGGCCCCTCTTCAAATTTCCTCACTTCAAAGAGCTTAAAACCATATATTCCACAATGATGGAACCTTCTTCCCCCACTGGCCTCAGGTATAATATTGAATAATTGTCTTCCACTGGCTGGCTCTCCAACAAGTCTTGCATTAGAGAGAACTTCCAGGGATCTGCAGTTTCTCCTTCCTTAAGGAATCTGTTGGGTAGCCATTCTCATACACAGTTTGGGAATATCACTCAAAAACAAGCCACAGATTTATATCAGTCATATCCAAGCCCTGCAGGCCTCTCAGGGTCTTGGTCACTCTTTGTGGGACTATTATATGTCAGCAAATATATAACACATTCTGTGCATTATTTATTGCATGAAATCCAATTGGTTATAATAAACTCAAAGTCTAGATTTGGAAACATGTATTCTCCTGGTTCCTCAATCTCATTAAGAGTCTCAGGTTTTAGTCTTAGCCCTTCCTACCAATTTTTCTGGGCTTCATTTTTCTCATGTCTAAGGTGAGGGGTTTGACCCTTCAATAGTTATGGAACTTTGTCATTTCTAAATGTTTTAGAAACATTATATCATTGGTTATACATCATAACTCTGAGGTAAATAAAATTATTGTAAATTGCACTTGACAGAAAAGAAAAATTAAACTTAGGTTATATGACAACTTAAGGTCATATAAATAATAAATTGAGACCCATTGTCAAACTAGAGATTTTGAACATATATTCCTAACTCCAAAAATCTCAAGTCTACTCAGATCTTGAATTTCCATCAATGAAATATTTAAAAATTCAAAAACTGAAATACAATAAAAATAAAAAATAAAAAATTATATAAAAAGTAACACTATTTTTAAATCCCCTCTAGAAACCTTGGCTAATGAAAAGGCCACAACCTACAGTTTATTACCAGTAACATATGGAGTCAAGGGTTTTCTATTTTTTTTTTTTTCACATAGTGTCCTTAGAACGTATTTTCAATTTTATATGAAATTACTGGGTTGCAACTGGACAAAGCAGGTAAGCTCCCTTAGAACTAGGCAAAAAGTTCTGGCAAAGAATAATAATTTGATGCAACAGAGAAGGACTGGTCTTGATGCATTTAAGATAAAACTCTAAACATGTCTTTGCAAATCTTTATTACTAATGCTCATCTTGAAAAGTAATTACTTGCCCTTAAAGGAATGAACCTACATAATATAAATCCCTCTGGGTCAAGAATCTCTCATGTGAATACTTGTTTAAACAATTTTACAAATAGGAATTATTTGTTCAGTGTCATATCATTTTCTCCTGAGGTTACTCTTTATTATGAGAAACAGGTTGGAATTGATTAATGGAGTTTTATTAAAATAGCTAGGAAATCTTAAGTCTGAAGCAGGTTGCCAATATATGTTCTGACTTAGGTCAGTGAGAATCAAAAGTGTTATTGTTTAGCAGATGTTCTGTCAGCAGTTGTCTGGGCAAAACGCTGTAGTTCATTTTCTTTGTATGTTTAAAACACAAGTTTCCATAACTGAGAAAAATATCTTTCTGATGATCAGAGATGAAAGTCTAAAAAGTATGTGAATATAAAAACTCAGAAATTGCTAAAGGAGGTTCCCTGTGAATTTGGTTTGAGACTCCTCTGTAGGGGAGGGTGATGGAGGCTTAGCCACAGCTATACATGCTGGGTTTGTGTTATGGAAAAATAACTTTAGCATTCAATAGATCGATTTAATGCCAGCCACAATCATCCTACTTGGCTTGTGAAAAACAGCGTTTTGATTCAAGAGATGTGAAAAAGCTTTTTAAATAGTTTAATGTAGTTGCTGTTTTCTATTCATGTCCCAAGTTCAATCTTAAACTGAGAAGAAAGAGGAGAAAGCAGAATTGTATTCTGGATTGGTACCCTGCTATGGTTTCAATCACTCATGAAAAAAGCAATAAGACACTCTGTCATTCACATATAAAACATATCCATTCTTCCAATTAGGGGTGCAGATATTTAATCCTGTGATAAAAATATCTAACCAATTTCAATTCAATGTCAAGATATATAGAATATAAGAACATTTAACAATGGATAATTTTTTTAGGTTTAGAATAAATGACTAACCTGAAAATGTTGTCTTTTAAAAATATTCAATTCTAAATTTTCATAACATTTCAGAAAAAAGTAAGTTTAGTTTTCCTAAATTTATTAGACTATGACATTAACATGATGGCATATTCTACAAATGATATATATATATATTCTTTTGAGATGGAGTCTTGCTCTCGTCGCCTAGGCTGGAGTGCAGTGGCACGATCTCGGCTCACTGCAACTTCTGCCTCCCGGGTTCAAGTGATTCTCCTGTGTCAGCCTCCTGAGTAGCTGGGATTACAGGTGTGTGCCACTATGCCTGGCTAATTTTTGTAATTTTAGTAGAGACAGGGTTTCACCACATTTGGTCAGCCTGGTCTCAAATTCCTGAATTAGTATCTGCCCACCTCGGCCTCCCAAAGTGCTGGGATTACAGGTGTGAGCCACCGCGCCCGGCCACACATGATATTCTTTAAAAGGCAGACATTTATAAAGTATTGTTTTGCAAGATGCCTTGGACTTCAACTCAATGAAATTGGCACCTTTCCTGCATTCCTTAATAGGCAGGCAAGAAAGCCAAACTGCAATGCTATACCTCTCTCTATCTTGGCTCCGAGCTCCAGAAATAATCATCAAAACCACACCTAGATCACTTGTTCAGTCATGTAAAGAAGAACTTGAAAAGAGAAAAGAAAATGTTGGCTCCTATATGGTGCTCAAATGAATCAAAGAGTGGAATTCCACATTCCCACTTAAGTATATCATGTTGCTGTGAACGTCAAGCATCTCAGGTCAGGTGGAGGCAAACCTTCCAAAGACTGGATTTAAAGTCGTTATTCTGCCTTCCCTACAACAAAACAGATAAAGTTTTTTTTTTTTTTTTTTTTAACAGTAATGCCCCCAAATCCCATGTAGAATAGGTGTGGCAATTTAGATTATGACTCCTTTGGGAAATGTATCCACCTGCAGAGATTCTTTCTAATTATATCAACGTTCTGCATACCTTCATACTTAAGAGATGCTTTATTGAATTTATGGAAACAGCTTTAAATGGTTAACCATCAGGTGGGTTTTGTTGAACCATACTCATTCTTATAAAATACATGTTTTGAGGGAAAGAGAAGGCAGTTTCTCCCTTTTCACTTTGTCTCAACTGGTGAAAAGAATGATGATAAATTTTCCTCAACTGGTATTGCAGATCATGTAGATGCTAGGAGAAGAAATAAAACAAAGGTGAAGTCATCATAGTGGAGGACAGTGACGACAGAAGTGTGACTTAGTAAGAAAATGCTAAACTTTGGGGTAGATATTGCTGTTAATATGTTGTGGGTATACTTATTACTAGCTCTATGACTTTGAGTTACTTAAACTATGAAGCCTCCATCTGTTCACCTGAAGGATAGCATAAATACATTCATTTTGCCATGTTATTTTGAGAATTAGAGATAATACATAAGAAGAGAAATACATGTTTTTTATCTCATCTAATTTCACACGTTCAATAATTAAAACCTGCCTAGACCACATTATCTGCTCAAGGTCAAATAGTTGAAAATGAATGAGTGAGAATTTGAAGTTAAGGGTCATTCCAAATTCCATGTTATCAACCAGTAACCTTATAAGAGCTTTGTGGTTATGGAAAATCAAAGATATTTGCTAAATTTTAACTACTAATCACACCAAATAATAGAATAAAACAAAGCATTTCATGTATACTTGTTGATGGTGATTACTGGTAATGTCAAGATGAGAATTTACAAAGACAAAACATATACACATGAGACATGGCAGAATTAGTTCATTAGGGAACTTATGCTTATCTTAGAGAACCTTTGTTCCATCTAATGTCCTTTCCCTATTGGCCCCAAAGAGGCCAAATTTTGTTCTATTTCTACCTTTGACCTCATCTAGAATTTTCTCTAAATTTTATTCTATGCCCTCAGAAAGTCATTCTTACTAGTTTTCAGAAGACTCATTTATGTTTGCTCATGGTTCTGGCCCATGTAGCCACCAATATCTATCACTTAGCAAGACACAACAATTTTCAGAGGCAGTCTGACCCCTATATTAGGCAGGGTTGTTCTTGGCCTTCAAGGCAGCATTCTGTATGGTCAACTTTGCAACTCAAGGCCTAGCATCCCATCTGCCTGGTAAGGCTTGAACGTGAGTTCAACCTAAATTTTAGTATTTTCAAAGACAGAATCGGCCAAGTCCCTGTAGGTATCCACTGTCACCATTTCCCCAGCTCCATTTGGATCTTTCTCCAAATACTAAATAGGTTATTTCTCAAGGCATGGCTATACTTTTATTACAATGGAGAGTCCTGGGTTTCCACATATTCAGAATTTTTGAGGGTGACACTCAGGAATCTGAATTTTAAGCAAACACATCATGTAATTCACATATATTCTACAGTTAGAAAACCATCACCTCAGAGCCACAACCATGGTTTGTCTAACATTGGACATCACCAGTGTCTGGAGTCTCTCTGCTGGGATTCATTAGCATGATCCCTTGGATTCTGGATCTGAACACTCATTAAAATCAGTCCCAAATTATCTGTACTCTTCTATGTTATCTATAATCTTGCTGTCAACCCACCGTCCCTTCTGGCCAGCCCTGCCTTTTCCTTTCTTCCCACTACTCCATGCTGTCAAAGCTTCTGCTGACCTAAGTCTGAAATTACCATGTGCCTTTTGATGGCCTTTACCCCAACTCACTTCCCTTTTTAATTTTGATTCTTCTGTTTTTCTTGCCATTCTAATGTTTGGATGCTCTGTGCCTTTTGTGTCTTATTTTTTAGCACCAGCAGCCAGGCTTTCATAGTTTTGTGCTGCCCATTACCAAAAAGAACACATGATCACATTTTTACATTTCCACAGGAAAACTCATATCCAGTTAAGAAATATTATTATAGAGGATATTCTTTATTTAATCATATGTAGAAGATGTCAAATAGTGTGGTAAAGTGTAATGCAACTCTTCGTCTATTTGGATTTTGATATTCTTTATTGTTGTGTTTTACAAAACAGCTTTTTTCTCAACATGCAGGTTATAACCCATTGGTGGTTCAAGGGATCAATTTATGAGTCTCTACCACACAAAAAATAGAATAACAAGAAATGTCAGATTTTATTACATGCAGTAAGAATATCATTAAATGAAAATTTTTAGGAACATGTGTGTATTTGTATACTAATTTGTCACGATGAAAAGTGTTTTAATTTTTAGTTGTGAATCATACTTATAAAAAACATCAAAGCCACTTCTTTACATTTCAGAGGATTAGCGTAGTCTTCTACATGCTGTGAGGTCAGAGTGTCTGTTTATGTGAAAGCTGTCTCTCCAGGGAATCAGGCTTGCCCCCCCCCCCCCCCCCCGCCAAGTAAAGCATGTGTTCACTACAAATCAATCAGAGCTTAAATCCTCCATTCTGATTGTGCTTGGTCTAACTTAATAGAAATACAAACTGTTGCCACATACTGTATTTAGTCTACTACTCAACTGTTTCTGTCTCAATTTTGTCAACTGTAAAAATAAACAAAATATCAGGGTTTTATAAATATTAAATGAGATAGCTTACATGAAGAGCTGAGGATAAGGGTTTAGCATATAGGAAGTCATCAATAAATGCCAGCTATCATTATTTTATCATATTCAATGGTATAAATGAGATGCAATTTTTAGCACAGTTCAGTGCAAATAGGAAAAAGAAAGCATTTGGCTCCATATCTTGGAGTCTAAAACTGCTGTAAATTTGTCCAAAGTTTTTTGGAAAAGCTGGGTCCTGTAAAGCCACAGAGGGAATTTCAGGGAAAGAAGGTCTCTGTTCAAGCTCTTACCAGATTGTTTAAGACTAATTAGCTATTGAGTGTCAGCCAAAACAAATAGGGATTTCCCTGTGATATGTAAAAACACACTCTACTATAAAATGAATATTTTGAAGTTCTTCTCCTGACAAGCATGGAATGAAAAAAAGAGGCAGGCAAAATGAAGAACAGAGAAAAAGAGAGAGAGAGAGAGAATCTAGTTACCTTCAAAATGGATTGTATTTTATTAACCTACTGTTGTTTATCTCTGTGCACCTTTCTTTTTCATTCAACCTGTGTAGAGGGAACAAGCTAGTCTTCATGTGAAGGAACAAACCAATGCATGTCTTCAGCTTCCACCGTCTGTGTTTGTTTGCTGTAACTTAACCCTTACAATTAAAGTGTTTATGAATCACTATGACTGCAATTAAGCTTTGAGTATATAGTAGTGGGTATGAATTTAAAGAGCCACCCCGCTCTGCTGCTCTGTTCTCTTTGCTATATTTTGCCTGGATGTGTAAGACCTGGGAAAGTCTGATGGCTTTCCCATGGCCCAGCCTCTTAGAGACTACATTATATTAAAACAGGTCGCTTATCTTAGTTAATGTTTAGAGAGTTTGAGAGAACTAGATTTCAATATTATCTATGAAAGCTAAGTTGATGGACAGCTTTTGATTGCCCAGTGGTAAGGCATATTAAACAATTATCCCATTGTGTTCTCAACAAGCCTGTTAAACTGCCCAGGCTTGTTCTAGTCAACTGGGAGTCTTGCTTAAAAGCTTCTGCTGTTTGGACCATTCAGGTGTAAAAAGAGAAAGTAATGATTGATTTGTAATCAGTTTGGTTCAGTTAATTAAAGATTGGATGTGAAATTTAGGGAGGGGGAGAAGGCAGAAATGACTAAGAATGAGCTAACTCAAAAAGTAGAAGATGGCTCAATTTTATTAATTTAAAAACAGTTCTAGCTGTGTTCCTAACATGTTTTCATGGAGTAAGACTAGGAAGCATAGCAGAAAGACACAAAGAGATGCAAATATCTAAACAAAGGGAAATATGGATAATGTGAATTATATAATGTAAATCATTTAAAAATTCATATAAGAAAATATCATTTGTGAAAATAATAAAATTAGAAGAAAATGATTAGTATCCCATGGTGCCCTAAATAAAGCCATGCTTTTTGACTAATATTTTGAATTTATTAAAGGTACCTGCGCCACCCAAGACTGACCAGCTATAAATTACTACTAGTGCCACCTGGTGTTGGAATGCCTGTACTGCAGCTATGTGTGGGATGTATACAGGTAGACTGTATACTCCTGAGAAGAGTCTACGATGAACCTCTGAGGTAATTCACAGGGATGACTATGATGAGCTTATAAGCATAGGTCAAAAATAACAGTCATTATGAAGAAATGACTAACTTGAAATGGTATCTACTTGGATCCGTACAACAATTTCTTTACCTCTTTCCTGGTCATTATGTTGAAATTACAAATAAATCTGTGTTAAGACAATAGCTATAATTAAATAGAATAAACTGTAAAATATAGATAGAAAGTTAACATGTTTGTTATGGGAAGTCAGAGACCCTTAACAGAGGGACCGGCTGAAGCCATGGCAGAAGAACATAAATTGTGAAGATTTCATGGACATTTGTTTATTTCTCAGACCCGCCGACACTTAGGGAAAATAGAAAAGAACCTATGTTGAAATACTGGGGGCTGGTTCCCCCAATACATGTTCTAATTAATAAATCTGAGGATCATACATATTAGTCACATGTTTATTCTTTATCTAGTCTCAGAATTATAAACACAACCTGAAATTACCTTAACACTAATATTGTTTCATGCTATATTCTAGCAAAACAAAACAAAGCAAAAAACTACATAGGGAGTATGACTATGTAGCATAAGGCAATTTAAACCCAAATTTTAAAAATATGAAAGGAGATGGTCAAGAGGCTTAAAATATTGCAGCTACTGAAATGATTATGATCTTGAGTAAGCATCTGTTATTAACAATTTAGGAATAGTATATTACCTATTATAAAATATAAGCACTGAAGAATTAAACAAACAGGAACTACAGAATGTATATGTACAACAAAAAAAGAAATTTCATTCTTCTCTTTATCATATTACTTTTAAAATCAACTACTAGCTAAGTTTATTAGGCATGCAGAATTGAAAAATTTCCAAATCCTTACTGGTGCGAGGAGTTGGACTATTATATACAATGCTCTGCACAGGTAGAGAACATATGTTGCTGTTTCACTACATTACTCATATGCTTTGTATTTACTCTCCTTATTCTTTTCCTCAGTCATATGGACAAATTGCTTCTAGGACTAAAAATTTCAGCTGTTTGTTGTTGTTGTTGTTGTTGTTGTTGAGATGTAGTCTCTCTCTGTAGCCCAGGCTGGAGTGTAGTGGCATGATCTTGGCTCACTGCAACCTCTACCTCCTGGGGTCAAGTGATTCTCCTGCCTCAGCCTCCTGAGTAGCTGGGACTACTGGCGCACATCACCACACCTGGCTAATTTTTGTAATTTTAGTAGAGATGGGTTTTCACCATATTGGCCAGGCTGGTCTCGAACTCCTGAACCCAGGTGATCCACCCACCCCAGACTCCCCAAGTGCCGAGATTACAGGCACGAGCCACTGCGCCCAGCCTATGCCAACTGTTTTATATTCCTTGGAGGATAGAGAAGAGAGAATAGAGAAATGATGCCTATCCAGATGGAGGGATGGATAAACACCTTCTCCCAGGCTTTGTAAAGAGTGAAGGGTCAGGTGTGGTGGCTCACACCTTTAATCCCAGCACTTTGGGAGGCCAAGGCAGGTGGATCACCTGAGGTCAGGAGTTCAAGACCAGCCTGTTCAACATAGCAAAACCCCATCTCTACTAAAATATACAAAAATTAGCTGGGCACAGTGGCAGGCGCCTGTAATTCCAACTACTCAGGAGGCTGAGGCAGGAGAATTGCTTGAACCCAGGAGGTGGAGGTTGCAGGGAGCTGGGATTGCACCATTGCACTGGAGACAGAGCAAGATTCCATCTAAAAAAAAAGACCGAAGAAGAGAACTTTAAAACCAGCCCACTTAGCTTGAGGGCAACTGCAGAGAGTGAACTCAGGGATAGGGACAGGTACAGCAGAAAATACGTGTGAAGATTGAGAAGTGTGGGCAGGATGAGAATAGAACAACAAGTACAGCAAGCAAGAAAAGCTGAAACTGAAAGGGAGGGAAGCACCAAACAGTGTGAAGTGATGTGGCCATGAAAACAGAAGTAAGAAAAGGGCTCAAAGAAGGGAAGTTATAAAGATTTTCAGAGAGAACAGCAAAATCTTAATAGAAATACTAGTTGTTTGACACTGGATTAAAAAGGAAGGAGGAAGGGTCTAATGCATCTTTTGTTTGTTTGTTTGTTTTGTTTTGTTTTGTTTTGTTTGAAATGGAGTCTGTCTCTGTCGCCTAGACTGGAGTGCAGTGGTGCAATCTTGGCTCACTGCAACTTCTGCCTCCCGGGTTCAAGCCATTCTCCCTGCCTCAGCCTCCCGAGTAGCTGGGACTACAGGTGCCCACCACCACACTTGGCTAATTTTTATATTTTTAGTAGAGATGGGGCTTTGCTATTTTTGCCAGGCTGGTTTCGAACTCCTGACCTCAGGTTATCCACCGGCCTCAGCCTCACAAAGTGCTGAGATTACAGGCCTGAGCCACTGCGCCAGGCCTAATGCATCTTTAAAAAGGATGCTAGACAAGAAACAGTGATAAAAATAGTAAATTAGAGACAGCTAATCATTCACATCTAGAGACATGGCTAACTCAGAGATTGTTGGTTTAAACCTAATTCTCATGAATTTGTATTTTTAAAATTATTATAATTTTAAATTGTTAATATGTTTAATGATAATAAACACACTTTTACAGAATATTTTCAATTCTTAGGATTTTTAATTTAATTGTCGTACATACTTATAAAAAAAAGAAAAGAAATGGAAAGGTGAATAGGGTATCTCTAATTTTGGTAAGCTTTCCCTAGCTTTAGGCTTTTCACTTATTTTAGCCAAACTTGCGGTTCATTAGTAGCAGAAATAACCAACCAAACAAACAAAAACAAAAACTACTCATTATAATAGAGATACCTGCTCTATGTAGCACTTTTTAATATTTTATGTTCTAATTGGGGGAAATAAGTAAAATGCAACTTACAAAATATGCCTTAAAATCAACCTCTGGTCAAATGAACTGGTTATTATGCACAAAGAAGCAATAAAAGGTCAGGTTTAAAGAGAGTTTCAGAAAGCATGGCACTGAAAGCAATAGTGGCAGACATGATATGTTTTAACTTGATTTTATGCTACTTGGTTTCCTAAATAAGGAACTGTGGCAGTTAATAGCTCCTGGCTATGTTTTCCTTGTTTAGCCCTCATATAGCTGTTGAAGATTAGTTTAGAGCAATGTCCTTAATTTACAATACTTTGAGATGAACCATTTTTTTATAAACTTCTATAAAGGAGATTGTGCCCCCCCACACACCCCCCGAATTGAAATATATGGTAGGTATGACCTTTTTTCTTCACTGTAATTTTACTATGAAAATTTGAATTGCAATATTAATTGCCTGCATCTGGATTCTAGTGCATATCTATATCTTCTTTTGAGCAGAGTACATTTAACAATGATGTTCTCTGCTACTGTACAGACTCTGAAGGGTTAACAAACATAAAGAAATTTCAGTATAACAGAGCGAATGTCTCTCATCAGTTGTGCCAAATCAGAAATCATTGCATCATTTGCCATAGTTTTACTCCGATAGTGAATTACACAGAGTTCTGACTGATAGAAATGCTCTGTCTGTACTGTTCATGGTAACCCCTAGCCACATGTCACTATTGAACAACTTAAATGTGGCTAGTCTGACTGAGGAACTGAAATTTTGTTTAATCTTAATTTATTTAAACGTAAACTTAGGTAGCCCCAGGTGACTGGTGGTTATATCGGACAACTCTGCACTAAATTAAAGGCATCTTGAGGCATGGGCCCTTGTTCGTCCTTGAGTCTCCCATTTTTGTTGTTGTTGTTATTACACAGTAAGTGCCTGAGACATCCTGATTACATTACAATAATGAATGGTGGAAAAACTGTCATTCACCCATGTTATTCCCTAGATTACTGATCTTTCAAATTGTATCACCCAACAAAATCTAGAATGAATAATATAACAATTATTAAGTATATATAATTTGTATGAAACAAACTTGGTTTCAGAGAGCTTGGTCACTTACAAAATATTTCACTTTGGGAGAGTTACTAAACTTAACAAACTCTAAGAATCTTGGTTTGCTCATCTGTAAAACTGAACTTAGCTACTGTAGTCTTGTTCAGGTGGTTAAATCGTACTGCCTCTAGAGAGTTTATACTCTCATGTGCTCACTAAATTTAGCTTCTATTAGTCCTGACACAGAGCACTCTACCACACATACAGAACCTGCAACAGAAATGTGTTCATTATGAATTGAAAACGAAATAAGTGGAAACAATCGTGAAAGTTTCATGCAGACTTACAAAACTTGTAAAAATTGTAAGGAGCCCTCTTAAGTTTTGGGATTTAGTTAAAGCCAAGATAATCACTTGAATGTTCAAAGCTGCAACACTTAGAGCAAAAGATTAACAAGTTATTTGTTAAAACAATTGTCACTATTTTGAGAGCTGTGTGAACAGCACGTGAGACAACCACAGCACAATTCATTCCAAAGTCATATAGGGCAATGAAAAGAGATGGCAGAATAACATGTACTCCCTTCAAGTCTTATCTTAAATATTGTCTTTGTGCATGAATGTTCATACTTGCGATTGTAGTTTTATTATTTTTTAATAGTCTATGCCAAAATTAATTTCAAACCATGGCAGGTAGAAATCTTCCCAAATCAAGGCAGTATGATGGTGTGGGGTTTTAACCTTTGAGCAGAAAAAAAGTATCAAATAAAACATAATCTTAGAACCTCAATTCATAAAACTGATACAAGTTCCTTGGGTCGTTTATGTCTTTATTTTGGGGGCCTGACTATTTCCTTGTCTATGGATGTAATTCCATTGGTTTGGATGTTAAGATGGAGAAGCACATTGTATAAAAAGCACTAATCTTCCAGGTATAACTCCTAAGTTTCAGTGCTTTTCCAGAGCCCGGTTTATCATCAATGTGTAACTCAAGGCAACAGGCCTCTTAAATCTCTCTCTGCCTCATATGTAAAAGTAGAATATATGTGTGTATATATTCTATACACACACACACACACGTATAGTTTGAAACTGTTATAAAATGAAAGACGGTCCTCTTAACAAAAAATATTAACAGTCATGTATTTTTGTTGACAAAACTATGTGCAATGTAATCTTACATATGAACACTTGGACATTACTTTTTCCCACCGAAATTTAGAAAAGCATTTTGTTCCCCTTCTTGGAAAAGAATACCTTTAGGTCAAATGTTATAGTGGAAAAATTTTTGTCTTTAGCCAGTCATACTAACAATTTCTCTCACTCTTTTGGTTGCGAGCTCTATTTCAGAGGGAAGGGTTGGAATCAGTGTAGAAGCTGTGGGCCCTAGAATAACTATTGAGGGATTTTTGTTTTATTCCCTTTCCGTCTCCAGCATCTTGATGCCCCTGGCAGTGCCTGACTCTTAATATGAATTTAAAAATGTGTATTAATAAATGATCAGGCTGGGCACGGTGGCTCACACCTGTAATCCCAGCACTTTGGGAGGCTGAGGTGGGTGGATCCCCTGAGGTCAGGCGTTCAAGACCAGCCTGGCCAACATGGAGAAACTCCGTCTCTACTGAAAATACAAAAATTAGCTGGGTGTGGTGGCGTGTGCCTGTAGTCGCAGCTACTCGGGAGACTGAGACAGAATCGCTTGAACCCGGGAGGTGGAGGTTGCAGTGAGCTGAGATCACACCACTATACTCCAGCCTGGGTGACAGAGTGAGACTCCATTTAAAAAGAAAAAAAAAAAAAAAAAAGAGGAGGAAGAAGAAGAATGACCAGAAGAATGGGTCAATAAATATTTCTCTGTTAAAGGTCCTCACACTAGAGTGTTCATTAGAATTACCTGGAGGCTTGTTAAATCACAGATCATTGATTTAAACCCTACTCTCAGAGTTTATGATTCAGTATATCTGGTGTGAGGCTCAACAATTTGCATTTCTAACAAGTTCCCAGGTACACTGGTGCTGCAGGTCCAGGAACACTTTTTGAGAGCCCTTGCTCTATGCAATGCTGGCTGGTTCGTGGAAGGGTCAATCCTTTCTTTTGACATCATGCTATAAATAAGTGAACTAAAGGCTCATCATAGATAGAACGTATACTCAAGTTTGGTTTTTCCCTCAGAGCTATTGATATGACATGGGGTTGGCCCACAGAATATTGAATTAAGTTCAGAAGTGAAACAATATAGTTTGACATGAACAGAAGGACACAGTGAGGCACCATTTCTTATAATGAAACTCAGTGGGAACAAACAGCTGGGAAGATAGTCAGTGAGCATTGATTGAGTGCCAGGACATTACACTGGCCCTTCAGTAAAGAGGCACAACTTGTCCTGCAGCAATTCTCACAAAACATTTCATTCTCCTACACATGCCAAGCGGTGGTGCCACTGCTTCTTCAAACACAAGGAACAACAGTATCAGTTCTTGTACACAGATTGACATTACAAAGATATACTATTTGATAAGAAATTTGCAAAAGGAACTTTGAGAATGCTTGCTGAAATTAAGTAGGACACCTGGATTGAGCCCTATAAATTCACTGGCCTCTGCAGACAAGTGGAGACCTCAGCTTTAAGCTCCAGTTATCTCATGTGATTAACATTTAATAATGTGTTGAGACTGATTCTGAATAATGATATGACTTGACATTGTTTCAGAAATAAAGTCTAATAATCCAAATGAAGATTTTTTTAATGAAGTGTAAGGCATTTTCTTACCTTTTCTACTTGGAGGAAAATTCTATTTTCATTCATGACACCTATTCCATACTACAACAGTTTGATTATCTCCAAAAATGGCAGAAACATCTTTAACATACTTTTTCAGGCCAGGCCAACTTTATAATACAAATTTCATTTCTGGTCAGAGCAAAGGGACAGCCAATACTTGTGCTATCAGGTGCTGGTTCATGTATTGTTTACCATATGAGTTATTAGCCTGTCATTGGACTGTGCCTCCATGATTTTTGTCAGCTCTGAATCTTTCTAATTTTTCTTCTCTTTCTGACAAAATATCAGATATTATGTTTGGTTGTCCAATGCTTGACTAACAGGGTAAGACAGAAAATATTTCTCAATAATGGTCTTTAGATAGGCTTTTAAATCTGTCCTGTATGGACAGACATTCATATCTACAAAGTTGCATATTTCAGTGGCTACTGCCCCTGCCATGCTTTAGAATCACTTGAGTAATATTTTCTTCTTAAATATAAATTTGAAGTTCTCATTCTCAGACCTGCAGAATTAATATCTGCAGCAGGAGCTCAATAATCTGGAGTTTCTTTAATGCCGCATTGGGGTAATTCCCTGCCTTAAGCCATCCCTAGTCACCAACTCCTCCTCTGATGTAACAATGATAGCCCCAGTTATGTAAATATTTATTAATGAAACATTGACTATGTCTTTTAAATTGTGCTAGACCTGTAAAACCCATGGTCATTGAATGTAAGATGGTTTCATTTTGGTCTTGTCTAACTCATAAAAATGAACAGATAAAAACTAAATAATGGTTTGCCCTTAATTTAGTTAGAGATGGTAGAAACTTCAGAACTTAATTCTGGAAGTAATAATTAAGCTGTGCCATAAAGGATGGTTAGTTTTTCTCCCCTCCTCCCCTCCCCTCCACTTCCCTTCCCCTCTCCTCTTCCCTCTCCCCTCCCCTCCCCTCCCCCCCTCTCCCTTCCCCTCCCCCTCCCCTTCCCTTCCCCTCCCCTCTCCCCTCCCCTCTCCCCTCCCTTTTCCTCCCTCTTTTTGAGACAGAGTTTTGCTCTTGTTGCCCAGGCTGCAGTGCAATGGCACGATCTCGGTTCACCATAACCTGCGTCTCCCAGGTTCAAGCGATTCTCCTGCCTCAGTCTCCCGAGTAGCTGGGATTACAGGCATGTGTCACCAAGCACGCTAATTTTGTATTTTTTAGTAGAGACAGGTTTCTCCATGTTAGCAGGCTGGTCTTGAACTCCCAACCTCAGGTGATCCGCCTGCCTTGGCCTTCCACAGTGCTGAGATTATAGGCATGAGCCACCACGCCCAGCCAAGGATGGTTAGTTATTCTTTAGATACAGAAGAAGAGAGTGTAAAACAACAAGAGAAGAAGTGATCATAAGCAGAATTAAGAAATAATATATCTTGAAACTCAAATGAAGGAAGCTTCCAAAGAGAGATAGTAATGAATACTGTTAAACACCATGGAGATCAATGAGACCAGGGAGTATCAATCTGAGAGAAGGATTTTGAATTTGGCAGGAGAACAAAAAGGGAGATAATTATAAAGTGAGCAACTTAACTTCCTAAAAGATTTTTCTCACCAAATTATTATCAGAATTCAGAAAAAGGTGGGGAGCATATAATGAGACAGATTTTATATCCATGGTTGTTTTGAGTAACTATCAGTAACCAGAGAGATAGATGGGTGCCTCTGCTCTGTTTATTAAGGGATAAATGCAGGGATTGTGACCAAATGTTTAAGCTGTAGTCACATTCCACTGAACAGAGAATGGATTAATTAGTTCAATAAATATTTATTGAGCATCTTGCTATATGCCAGATATAGAGCAATGAAAAAGAAATAGAATCATAGCAGTTTCAGCTTGGGAAATACTGTTGAGATAACATAGTCCAAGGAAAGGCTTCCCAGTATTTAATGTGCATACGAAAAAGCCTGGAAATTTTGTAGAAATTCAAATCTTGATTCAGTTCTTCTGGGACAGGGTCAAGAATTCTACATTTCCAGCAAGGTCTCAAATAGTGCCTATGGTGCTGTAAGGTGGACCAGACTTTCAGTAGTAAGGGCAGGGGGTTCTAAAAAGAATCTTCAGATTGGCAACACCTGAGTCACTTTTGGATCATGTGGATTTGTGGTCCCCACTGCTAGAGATTTTAAATCAGAAGTGGTGCTTTCAGGCCAGGCACAGTGGCTCACACCTGTAATCCCAGCATTTTGGGAGGCTGAGGCAGGTGGATAACTTGAGGTCAAGAGTTCGAGACCAGCCTGGCCAACATGATGAAACTCCGTCTCTACTAAAAATATAAAAATTAGCCAGTCATGGTGGCACACCCCGGTAATCCCAGCTACCAGGGATGCTGAGGCAGGAGAATAGCTTGAACCCAGGAGGCAGAGGTGGAGGTTACAGTGAGCCGAGATCACGCCACTGCACTCCAGCTTGGGTGACAGAGCAAGACTCCATCTCAAAAAAAAAGAAAAAAAAAATGATACTTTCAAAACCATGGGTAATTCCAAAGCTCATTCAGGTTTGGGAACCATCCAACCATCTCACTTTACAGAAGAAGAAATTGAGTTCCAGTAAATAAAAATCTGAACCATGATTTAGGTCTGTTGACAACTATTAGGTTTCCTGAGGGGATCCAAATAATAACATCATCTTTTCCACATTTGGTTTCTGAAGAAAATGTACAACAAGACAAACAGTAATCATTTATATTACCATTAATGACTAAGTTGGAGAATATAGCTTACCAAGAAGGGCTGCATAACTTATCCCAGAATTGGGTGGTCTGAAACAACTAGTCAGAGATACAGGTGATGCTGGACCAGAGCAGACCTTCCTACAAGAGAGATGAGCCTGGTCACTTTACCTTGAAGGACAGTGACCAATGTATGCTTGCTGTGGGCAGTTAACTTTCAAAAGGAAGAAAGGCAGAAACTAAACTAAGAATCCCCAGTTTTGTTTTGTTTTTAATTTAACCAATGAGATTATGTCATTCCTGGCAAAAAGAAAGTGAGAAAGAAGTCAGAAGAATCACATTTCCATATGGAGAGAAACATCAAATATGGGGATGATGCATTCTCATTGCTATGACGCATCAGCTATGAACAGCTGCTGTGATGCATCAGCTGTTGCGACCTCTCTTCCCTGCACTGGACAGCCTCCCTACAAGGGATCAGGCACTGAAAATGAAGAATGATGGTATGTTGAGGTAGTATTCGTGAGTTTTCTATACTAACTGTGATTTAGGACAGTTCTTCTGAAATATTATTCTGTATAAAAATCACCAAAAATCAGATTGTTAGAATCTGATTCCGGAAGTCTAGAGAAGGCCCAGAGATTCTAGATTTTGAAGAAGCTTTCAGGGATGCCAGTGACCACACATTGAGTAGCATGAGAAGAGAATCTTTTGTTTCAGCATTCAATTCTCCTTGTGCCTCAGACTTGAAAAGGAAGAATATCAATAGGTCGTTCTTGTCTTTTGTATACCATGAAGTTGTTATTTAAAATTACATCTTTGTGCATTGCCACCCCATATGTAATATTTAGAGGGAAGAAACCTTGTTCCTAATAAGAAAAGTAACGATCAATTTCTCACCCCTTTATATAGAAGAGAAGTTGAGAGTTAGAGGGGGAAATTTGCTAGCCCCAAGTCATATAAGTCATAATAGTTGATATCAAAGACTGAAATAAAATCACTTTCTTCTGAATCCCAAGCTAGTGTCTTTTTATTTTTCTATGCCGTTTGCCATTGGCAGACTGACTGTGGCTTGTTACTACATATATTCAATGATGTTCTTCTAATACCATACAACCATGCTAAATCAGATTTTCTGGGTTGCAAGGGAATGTCTGGAGAACCATGATGTGGTTGTTTTAAACATTTCTCAAAGATTGCTACAACTTAATTTAGCACAATGTGTTTTACATCCCAATCCGAGTCAGAGTTATAGCTCCTTTGTTTTCTCTTTCTCACAAATCCTCTTTATACGAGGACGGCCGTAGACCAAGCTATATTGAAGTTTAACCTGGGTTTCCCATTTCCCCTCACTCTCCATCTGTCTCTGTGAGTCTAGACTGCGAGGCAACTAATTGCTGATAATTTACTAGCAGAAGCATATGCCCACTAATCAAAGGCACTAGGAACACCCACCCCCTTTAAGTCAACGAAGTTGAGTTTATTGGTACTTGTGGCACTAAGGGAGAACACACACACTGTTGTACTCTTTGTCTGGAGGATTTTAACACTCATATCAGACTAAAATTCCTTTTTGTCCCTCGGTTTACCATATGCTGATAGATATTTAAAGGTTATCTTTTATTAATGATGGGAATAGTTTTGGGACAGCAGTTTTACACAGTTTTACACAGAGGCTTTCAAAACTTGCTAAGTAGGCACTCGTCTGATTTATTTGTTCTTGAAGATAATCACGACTTAAATATTAAGTCTTTCTGAGGAAAAACGTGAGGTAACTTTAGGAAAGATATATGAGGTGTTCACCTAATCTCTGTTTTAATCAGATTTTCAAATAAACTATACACAGAATACTGCTCAGCTAAAGGTAAATGTATATATTGGGGAACTGGTGATTAAATTTAAATATAGAGATTTCATATTTTTTACTGTTGAAGTTTTAACCCTATAATGAATACTAATAGACTAATTTCCTATTTTATCTTTCAGAAGTTGAAATTGACTAGGAAATCGAGTTGTAATATTAAGAAATCCAATGAAGAGTAACCCAGTGAAAGAGATAATGTAATTTAATATTTATATAATAGATATAATTCTCTTTAATGCTTTGAAACTAGGCTCAAAGAATTTTAACTAAAGGTTAAGCTTTTAGAGTAATAGGCTTGAAAATAGCTGCCACAGAGCTTATTTCTCTTTAAAATTTGGGTTACATTTCAAATTTACCATCTATCATGTGTAAGGTGTTGGCCAAAGATAAGTAATATTATGAAACCTATCTCATCTATGTAAAGAGCATTTGTCTATTATCCTTTCATCTATCTACATTCAATTATTATAAAAAGTGAGTAATTTTCAGGACTTGCTGTCAATGTCAAATGATTGCAGATCTATTTCTGGCCCTTACTTTCAGCTGGTTCTCAGCTTGCTAAAGGTCAAAAGTTTCAAACATTCACCATTCTAAATCAAAATAGGTAGCTGCTAGTTTTTGCACAATCCTAGTAAATGGCCTTGAGTCAGAGTTTCTTTTATGTTACTATTTTCATAAACATTTTGCATTCCTAACCCCTCCTTCAAACATCCGTTTGAAAATCACAAATATTATGCTAGTTAGTAGAGGAGTCATGTTGAAGAAAAGAATATCTTTGGCAAACCTTCAGTTCATCAACTATCAACTGAAGTGTGACTGTTCGATCTTGAGGCCCACTGCAACATGACCCCATCTTCCCACTTCGACCTGATCTAGAACTTCTCTCCCGAGAGGGCCCTATTCTTTTGTTAAACCTGACTTCACATAATGCTTTGGTCATGCCTGGGTTGCTTCTTCACACATTTTCTCAGTCCATTTATTTTCCGTGTATAAATTTACTTTTCATCTACATCACTTTTTTGTTATTGGAATATCTTTCATTTTGGCAAAGATTTATGTATAAGAAAGGATATCTTATTACTACTTATGATAGCAAAAAAGGAAAAATAAAATCAATGCCAATATGAGGATTAATTGAATGAAGGCCTAGTCATATGATAAAATATTATATAGCCATAAAATCATCTTTTTCTTTAAAGGTGCATGCTTTATTCACTCTTTTCTGTCTTTTTCATTTTTACTTTTTGTTTTGAAATAATTTAGACTTATAAAAAAGTTGTAAAAACATCACATGGCATTTCTATATACCTTTGCTCAGCTTCCTTTAACGTTAACAGTTTACATTACTATGGTACTATTATCTAAACCAGGAAACTAGCCAATCTACAGACCATATTCAAATTTCACCAATTGTACTGCTAATGCCAGTCTTTCTTTGTTTTTGACTAGACCTTTTGAAGAATATTTGCCAAATGTGTGTGTGTGTGTGTGTGTGTGTGTGTGTGTGTAATTCTAGTACTTTGGGAGGCCAAGGTGGTAGACTGCTTGAGCCCAGGAATTTGAACACAGCCTGGGCAAAATGTCAAAACTCAGTCTCTACAAAAAATACAAAAACTAGCCAGGCATGGTGGTGTGTGCCTGTAATCTCAGCTATTTGGGAGGCTGAGCTGGGAGGATCTCCTGAGCCTGGTGAGGTTTAGGCTGCAGTGAGTCAAGTCTGCACCACTACACTCCAACCTGGGTGAGAGAATAAGACCCTGTCTCAAAAAATAAAAATAAAAATAAAAATAATAATAAAATATAATAAATTACTGTAAGTGGAAGATTTCGATATCAAGATCTGTCTAAATCTAAAACCAATTTCTTTTTTTCTAAGGTATGGTTTCTAGATAATGCAATATATCCTTCTAAGTACAGAACCATGTGCAAATTGTTAATATAATATTTGTTTGCTTCACTGGAAGAGCTACTACGATACAGCTGTGTTTGCTAGTTGACATTCAGTAGGCGGGACAATGAGTGAAGTGGGCCTCAGTGCAGACTATAGGGAGTGGTGGAGATGGTTAAGAGCTGGAAAGCACTTGCCTTCCTAGTCCTAAGGCACAATCCTTCATGCAGTCTCAGCCTATTTCAGCACCTGGAATTATGGGCTCAATATTGCTGCCCTTCTGATTTTTCAAGGGAAGCAAGAAATTAAGATCTTAATATTAAAAAATATTATTTCTCCATTTTTGAAAACCAGTTCAAATTATTTTAAAATGCTGTGTAAGCCAAATAAATCATGTTGGTTGGTCACATGTGATTGGCTCTTTTCTGTCCTTTGTGGATAACATGAAAAGAATGCCTTACTCTAAATCACTGTAAAATCTAATTCATTATAAGAAAGATTATTAAGATTAGCAGTCAAGCCTATATTAATTTAGCACAGCATATTTTCTTGTGAACATAAAGACACCTAAATGACTGTTCAAAATTGCTGCCCCAAGCTGTATCACTGGATCATTTCATTTCTCCTTCCTTTCTCTGTTTCTTATCTCTCTGGTTTTTTTTTCCCCCTTCCTTTAAGAACCAATAACTAATACCGTGCAGAGTCATTTAATTCATTTTTGTTGCCTTGATTTTGCTCCTAGGCTCTCTCCTACAAAGCCTAACAAGGTATACTTTTAAATAAAGAGAGTACTCTCCCTAAGAGCTATTCTGGTGTCAAGGACAAAATTACCTATCTTTGTCCATCTATAAGATTTAAAAATTACACTTCATTCAGGGTAATTTTTTAGATTTTTAAAAATATAGTATACTATCTCATATTTAATCCATATAGCATGCATGTTCATCTTTCAGCTTCAAAAGCAGAAACCATGATTCTTAGGATCACTAAAAGGAAACTAATATTTCTTTTCTCTTATTAAAATGTTTAAAAATTATATTTTACTTTGGAATAATTTTAATTAACAGAAAAGCTGCAGCAATATTAGAGTTCATATATACTCTTTGACTGGCTTCTCTTAATGCTAACATCTCACCTGATCATGGCATATTTATCAAAACTAAGAAAGCAACGTTACTACAATATATTAACTAAATGAGACCAGCCTGACCGACATGGTGAAACCCTGTCTCTACTAAAAACACAAAAATTAGCCGGGCATGGTGGTACGTGCCTGTAATCCCAGCTACTCGACTGAGGCAGGAGAATCGCTTGAACCTAGGAGGGGGAGGATGCAGTGAGCCAAGATCACACCATTGCACTCCAGCCTGGGTGATAGAGTGAAACTCTGTCTCACAACAACAACAAAAACAGACTTTAAATTGGATTATACCTATTTTTTTCCACTCATAACTTTGATCTGTTCCAGGATTCAATCCAGGATACCACATTGCTTTTAGAGAGTTTTTTTTAAGAAAGTAGCTGACTCAGGAAAGCTACATCAGCATAAGATTTTTAGAATGAAGTCAATCATTATTTCTGCCTTATGACGGAAATGATTTTCACCATCACTCATGTGTAGCATTGACAATATTAGGGTGTGTGGCTACTCTGAGGTAATGACCCCTCCCTTCTCTCAGGTGCAATGATTCTGGGCAGGCAACAACATCACCCTTCCTCTGAGCAAAGTATTTAGTTAAGCCACACATCAGCCCTCAAGTAGTTACAGGCTTTCTGGTAAAGAATTTTGAATTATGTATCATAGCTTAGAAGATGAATATTGTATGAGCTCTAATTCTCACATAAGTCATCATAATTTGATATTCTTTTTAAAAACATATTTCAAGAGCAGATCTTATGTTTTCTGACTACTGGATGCAAAATTTGACATATTGCTTAAAATATATATATTATTAAGGCAATATATCATGTTAAAGCCTTTATGTTATGCATTATGTGCCTAGTGTCAAATTAGCCAGAATTCAAAGTGAAACAAAACAAAACTTTCTTCTAAAAACCTGGAAAACAAAACAAAACAAAACAAAGCCAGTTCTGTAGTTAGAAACATTTGTAAAGCATTTGGTTAAAATATGAACCTACTTAAAGATCTATTATATTAATGTAAACCATATACCTAAAAAAGTAAATATAGTTTGCTGTGTTTTCCAAACATAAATTGACCAGAGAACTGTTTTTCTACAATCATACCTATTAACTTCTCACAGAAATAAAACTTGAGAAATATTGGACAACATATTTGCTTATTGACTCCAAATTGAACAGAAATTTAGAATTGTGTTAGTTCAAACTTCTACTACTATAGGATTCTTTCACAGGAGTTTAATCAGCTTGTGCTTTTAAAGGCATATAGACACATGCCCTTCCACAGCTAAAAAGTTATCATTAGAAGAAAGAAAGCATGTTTTTTATTATGTGCCTAAATTAACCTTCTTTTAACATTCTTCAGTTATTCCCAAGTCACTCCTCTAAGGAAACATAGAACCTTCCACATAATGGCAACTCAAGACTTTATTTGCGGTCAATACTTTGAGAATTTGTAATAATTTTTTCCTGGGCTGGTAGACAACCTCTAGTGCTACTGAATGTGGCTTTAGTCACACGTTTGCTTTTTTGGAAGATTTTTTTTTAAGAGGGTGGAATGATGAAGTAAGGACGCCCTAAGCATGAGAATGTAGGCAGGTATAGCAGGTTTGACAGCTGTCTCACTCATTCTGAGTTGAGCAAAGGAAATTCCTGCCCTGCCCACATCTGATAGAATCACAGATTTGGGGAGACAATTCAGAGGTCTTTTTGTCTTTGAAAAAAGTCCCCTGCTAGTCACTAAGGGGAAACCCACAGCAAAATGCTGATACTGTGTCTCAGTAGAATAATCATCTGCCTTGGGGAATCCTAGAGGGAGATTCAATACTGTGATGACATAGCATTTTAAGAACATATTTGACTAAAAAGAAAGAATTTCCTTACTTATCGTGGACTCTGAATACTTTCTGAATATCTTTCTGAGACTGAAATATTTATTTTTATTTTTCACTTTGATAATATTTCAAAGATTCTTTTGAAAATAAAAATCTCAGTGCCAATCTCACTTTAGAATCATTTTTCTCTACAATATGATGAAATCATAAGTTAGAAAAAGCAACAATGAGTGTATAGATATGTGTGTCATATAAGCAGATGTGGATGAAAGTACTATTTATTTAGAATCTACATAACTTCGGCAACATCTACAAATTCCTGAGAAAGAAAATCTGAAGTTATAATCATGGAATATGTTTCTAGAGATACTGTAAAGTTAACCACTGGATTGCATGACTCTGGGGAAGGGGTAGGGAGACATAAGAACAGGAAGATCTAGAGACCAAAACAGTGGGAAGCCCATATTATCCATCCACAATCACTCCCTCGATAAGGCAAAACAGACAGGAATGACTCCCTCTACCTGCCACACTCCAACCCACTCAGGTTTTCTGTTTTCTTTTTAACTTCTTCCAAATTTTACTTGGTATTTATTGTAACTGCTTCATTTTATAAAAATTTGAGTTGGGTGCAAACAAGGAGAAGCCACATGTCATAATCTGCCCCATGCCCACACCTGTGTAGAAAGAGGAACTGTCAGTCTCTGGAAGCTAGGCATAATTGAAGAAGCAATAGGTCACAGGCTTAGCTGGCTACTCAGCTCACCTTTGCCAGCCTTTCCTGGGCCCTCCAGGACTCCTTGTCCAATTTTATTCTTAATTTGGTTGTTCTAAACCCTTATCTGTTCCTAAAATCTTATACCTTACATCCACCCACTTACCCTGAGAAGCTGACTGAACATTTTAACAACAACAAAAACAAAACAAAAAACAAAACAAAACAAAAAAACCTCACAAAGACTATTACTGATAGTTTCTGTCTGTATCCCTTTTTCCTATCTCCACACACCTATATCCATCGTCATTCTTTTCTCTCCAAAGGACATGGATATCCTTCTTTTATGGGAATATTCCTCGGGTTGTCCCATAGAACCTTTGGCCATTATTTGTCTTCCACTTTCTCCATGACCTTGTGTCCTTAAAATGTTATTATTTCTCCACTGAAGCTTTCTTCTAAAGTTTGCTCTATCCTAAAGTGAAAGAAAATTTTCCCTCAACATTGCTTCTCTCTCTAAACCACTATCCTGCCATTTTAAAAGTGTACCCATTTCTGCCATTTTAAAAGTGTACCCTCATCATTCTGTTCTTATTGTTTTCAACATCTTCTGCTTGCTGCCCTTCCCACTGCAGTCTGGCTTGCATTGTCAACATTTCATGAAATCTACTGTCTCCAAAACGACAATGCCCGCCAATGGTCAAATCCAATAGACTCTACTTTTACCCACATTTCAGAGCAATTGACTGATGAGAACATTTATTTCATGAAAAACCATCTCTTTTTTGTTGTCCAAAAAACTGCTTTCAAATATTTCCCCTTTCAACTTACTTGTGGTTTTCCAGATTCTACTACCAGCTCTGGCCTTACGGACTTTAATTTGGGGATTCCCTATGGCTGATTTTATTTGTACATTCACAACATATCCTTGATAAGTGACCTCATGTCCTCCTATGCAGTAGTTAGCAATGTTCATCTGCAAGGAAAAAGACCTAACAAAGTGCAGGAGCTTGGCTAAGTAGGGGTTTGCTTCTTCTCATACAACAAGACTAAGTCAGATAGGTAGTTACTGGCGTTCCTTAGAGATCTGAGGTGTCAAAGCGAATTTCTCTCCTTTAGCCAAGATGACTGGTGCACCTTGGCCACCACTTCCACAGTCCAGGCAAAAAGATGTATAAATAAGCCAAAGTGGAAAAGAGGACACAGCCTTAAATATGACAGCAAAGACTTTCTAAAAAGTCCCCATTAGAGTTCTATTTATGTTTCATTGACCATAATTATGTTGCTGGCCACATCTAGATGCAAGGGAGTTTAGGAAAGTGACATCATTTCCACAAAATGATGTGGAAATGTATATGGATGGAATCAACCTAGAGTATGTGGAATAACTTCATCATCCTTAAGAATACAATAGAAATGATACTGGCTGTGTAAAACATGACTTGATCCCTTATGTGAAAAACCTTAGCACTCTGTCTATCGCCCAGGCTGGAATGCAGTGGTGTGATCCCGGCTCACTGCAACCTCTGTCTCTTGGATTCAAGCGATTCTCCTGCCTCAGCCTCCTGAATAGCTGGTATTACAGGTGCCCCCCACCATGCCTGGCTATTTTTTGTATTTTTAGTAGAGATGGGGTTTCACCATGTTGGAAATCTCTTAGCACTTTAGGTATATTTCTTTTAGAGCATGTATCATGTTGCTGCAGTTTTTGTTTGTCTATCATCATGGCCCTTATTCTCAACCTCCCAATCAGATTATAATCTCCTTGATTGCAAACAAATCAGTAGATTTGTGACTTACCAGTGCCTAGTACATTAAAAAGTATATCTATAATTTATATTATATATACATAATTTTTAAAGTAAAATGGAATATTCCATGACAAATATCTAAATTCTAATCATAGTCATTGGTCTTAATTACTATCTTGATTATTCTGATGTAGATAATATTTTAACTTGAAACTGAAGCAAAGCATAAATCATTTGATACTATACTACTGGCCCTTCTTAACTCTCAAGTTATTGTTGGTGTAATATTTCAGCAAGCTCAGGTTTATGTCTTTTTTTAATGTTCATTTTGTGTTTAACTTCCCTTTTCTCATCACAACTGATTTTGCCTTTTTGATCTACTTACTATTTGCAGCCTACAGCAATTGTACAATAAATCAGGCACCTACTTTCTATGATATAAGAACTATACTATCTACTGTTTCTTGGTGCCTTTCTGTTTGATGGGAATATGTGTTCCTGAATGTTTTTGTTACACTTAGATGTTTGGAGACTCTTTATGGAGGGAAATAGAAATGAATGAGGGTTTCTAGAAAGAGGAAGAGGAAGTAGGGAAAAGAAAACACTTTTATACCAGAAATTTGCAAAGCTGACAGTCTTTTCAATTATATTTTCCATTTCACTTATATTTTTACATTCAGCCTACCAGATATGTTCCTTTCCAGCATTGTCATGATGATGATATCAAATGTCACGTAATGACTTCTGGTATTTTAACTCATGTTTCACTGTTTTAGTGTCAATATGGTTTGAAAGTGAACTGTCAGGTCCTCTTTTTATGTTTCCAATTCTCTGTTTAGGTTTATGTCAATTTAATGTCTTATTTAGGAATAGTCTTTGCTTTTTTTAATATTAGTTGGAATATTGTTGAAATAAGTGATCATTGAATTATTCATTTAAAAATATTGGTAAAGCTTGAAACATTCTTGTTTTTAAATAAATAGAAGAACTATTATAGTGTCAAAAAGTTTTGTGAGGAGTATGTTAAGAAATCATTTTTTGACCATTTTAAGGCATATATACTACTATAGCAATATAGAATTTGCTACGTGAAACTGTTCATATAGGTTTCTAGCATTGAAGTAAAATTAAAATAAAGACCAGGCCTGAAAAATTCCTGAACAAACAAAACTAACTAGGCCTTAAACAATAGCCTTAATCTTGCTTAACTCAAGCAAAACTTGAGTTATTTCTGATAAACACTTGTGTTAGACAAACAAAACAAAACAAAACAAAAACAAAACTTAACCTTAGCCAATCATAAGTACTCAACTAACATAGGTTATATGACTAGGGGCATTTTTATAACTGCAACCAATCAAATAATTTCTTTATTTCACTTTCATATTCACCCTATGAATACTTGTTTCTAATGCTTCATCATTAGAGCAGGAAATCTCTTTCAGTTTGGTGATTCTCAATTCATGACTGCTATTTGCTCAAACTATAAAATGTTATTGTGCCTCAGATTTTTCTTTTGCATTAGACTATTGTATTAAATACATAAGAATTTCACTTTTTTGGAATGGTATGCACACATACTCAGTGCAATGGCGTTATCTCAGCTCACTGCAACCTCTGCCTCCCAAGTAGCTGCGATTACAGGTGTCGGCCACCAGGCCCGGCCAATTTTTGTGTTTTTAGTAGAGTTAGAGTTTTGCTATTTTGGCCAGACTGGTCTCAAACTCCTGACTTCAGGTGATCCACCCGCCTCGGCCTCTCAAAGTGATGGGATTAGAGATATGAGCCACCGTGCCCAGCCCCAGTGTAAGGCATTCAGATAAGCCATTTAAATAGTCTAAATTAACATTTTCAAATTTTATTGAACTAGGGTTTTGCTTTCTAAAATTGTGAAATTTAAGGTATTTTTTGACTGGGAAAAATTGAGAGTATTATGTACTTATGACAATATAAAATAGAACCAAATATAATATCTTCAAATCAATGTAACTTGTGCATGTAACAGCCATAATGCTATTAGTTGTACTTAACAAGGCTCTCTAGGAGTTTAGCTATGGAGGCTGCAATAGTTAGCTCTGTGTGTCAACTTGGCTAGGTGATAGTACCTAAATATTTAATATCTAATATCAATCAAACACAAATCCAGGTGTTGCTATGAAGGTATTTTACAGATTTGGTTAACATCAACAATCTGTTGACTTTAAGTAGATTATCCTTGATAATGTGGGTGGGCTATATTCAATCAGCTGAAAGGTTTTAAAAGCAAAAACTGAGGTTTTTCATAGAAGTAATTCTGCCTAGAGACTACGACATCAACTCCTGCCTGAGAACTTCTAGCCACCTGGCTTGCCCTATGTATTTCATACTTGCCAGCCCCTATAACTGTGTAAGCCAATTCCTTGAAATAGCTGTCTCTGTATGTCTCTCTCCCTCTCTATCCATATCCATATCCATATATATATGGACATACATACATATATAGATAGGGAAAATAATGACTGATATAGAGGCCAAGTTCAGCTTCTCTGCCAAGCCCTGGCTGATATAAAGGATAAATATAAAATAATACAGAATTCTCTTTGTGAACAAGAAGTGTTGAATTTGCTCATGACCTGACGATGTCCCCATGAGTAAGAGAGGAGCTCCTTTTCCAAATGTTTACATGGTGATCTTCTCGTCATTCAGTTCTTTTTTTTGGATGGAGTTTTGCTCTTGTTGCCCAAGCTGGAGTGAAATGGCATGATCTTGGCTCACTGCAACCTCTGCCTCCTGGGTTCAAGTGATTCTCCTGCCTCAGCCTCCTGAGTAGCTGAGATTACAGGCATATGCCACCACACATGGCTCACTTTTTGTATTTTTTTTTTTTTTTTTTAGTAGAAATGGGGTTTCACCATGTTAGCCAGGGTGGTCTCGAACTCCTGACCTCAGGTGATCCGCCCACCCAAAATGCTGGGATTACAGGTGTGAGCCACTGCGCCAGGCCACTGAATTCTTTGCTCAAATACCACCTTCTTACCAAGGTCCTTTCAAATCATCTTCCATAAATATGCCCTACATACCAATTGTTCTCTATCCCATTACTTTGTTGTATTTTCTTTATAAGATTTACCTGAAATGTAATCAAAAGGGAAAGAAAAACAACACTGTAGCTTGTATTTAATCTCCTCTCTTTTTGGCCTCACCACAGTGCCTGGAAAATAGATACAATTAGCCTTCAGTATCTGTGGTTCCACATTTACAGATTTAACTAACTGTAAATTGCAAATGATAAAAAATAATAATAACAATACAACAAAAAATAATAAAAGTACATATACAACCAAACTCCTGCTGCAATTTTAAAAATAGCAGTTACATTGTATTAGATATTATAAGTACTCTAGATATTATTTGAAGTATACAACAGGATGTGTGTAGGTTATATGCAAATACTATGCCATTTATATATAAGGAAGTTATATATTATATTAAATATTATTTAATACTTATATAATATATAATATATAAATATGCTAAATATAAATATTAAATATAAATAATATATCATATATTATTATAAATATATTACATATTACTATATTTAATCTATATACAATATATAAATATATATTTATTTATATATCATATATTTATACATATTTATATATTACATAATATAGTTATAGTTGGTAAATTATATATTATATAATATATAAATATTTATATATTATATTTTTATATTTATATTTATATATGAATACATTTATATATAAGGAACTACACCATTTTATATAAGGAACTTAAGCATTGGTGGATTTTTGTATCTTCCAGGGTCTTAGAATCAATTCCCCATGGATACTTAGGGATGGCTCTATTACCTTTTCCAGACCCCCTTTCAGCTAAACATGTCCATGTGACCCAATTCTGTCCAGTAAGTGGGAGGGTGCTGAGGGCTCCTGAGAAGATGTTTAACTTCCTGCTAAAAGTAAACACAAGCAAAGAGCTCCCTTGATCTCAGATGAGATGTCTAGAGGTGTAGCATTCATCTTAACACCCGAAAATAAAAAGCATAAAAACTAAAAGGTATTATACTAAGGACAGATGTGGAAAGAGACAAAACAACATCAAGGCTGAGCTCTGAGATCACTGTTTGATTGCCTGAAGATACCTGAAGCTGCATTTCTCTAGATTCTTTGTTCTGAAACCATCCTTATGGTTTAAGCCACTGTTGTTTTGGTATTCTGTTATTTGTGGCTAAAAACAATTCTCAAAGAAATGTAAAATGATCTTATTTATTCATTTGTGTACATGGTTCTTTTTTATATTCTGTCCTTTAAACTGTCAGCTGCATGAGAGTAGAGATCTTGTTTTTTTCATTTGGTATTCTCTGCTTTGTAGGGGCACATGGTACATAGAAACATTCAAATTAATGTACATAAATGAACTTGGTTCTGCTTTATATATCCTTAGCACATTTGGAAGGCAATGGGGATGATGGGAAGAGGATATTAGAAGAACCCATACACTGAGTATGCTGGGAACTCTTGTAGGCTATTGAAGGGGAAAGATTAAGCCTATTTATTCTAGTAAATGGCTTCTATAAACTTTCATCAGGAAGCAAATTGTTATTTCAGACATTTCATTGTAAATACCTGATGAAAGCCTGAGTTTTGATGCAGGAGCCACTATCTATAGAATTAGAGATATTAGAAAACATTGTTAGATTTTGGGGTGGGGGATACTTAAGCATATTGATTTTAATGATTTATTTGAATGTAATTGAGGATATTCTTTTATTCCGACTAACACTGTCTAATAGAAATATAATATGAGCCACCTGTAATTTTACATTTTTTAGTGACCATATTTAAAAAGTTAAAAAAATTAATGCTTATTTAGACCAATATATCCAGAATAGCATTTCATCGTGTTACATTTGTCAACATGTGATTAATGTAAAATTATTATTGAGATATATAACATTTTTTCTTCTCAGTAAATCAGTGTATATTTTATACATATAGTCCATCTCAATTTAGAATAGGCCCATTTCAAGTGCTCAATAGCCACATGTGGCTAGTCGCTTCCATACTGAACAGTACAGATTTAGATTAAATTGTCCTTCAAAACACATCCCTCCTGGGTGCGTGGTGGCTCACTCCTGTAATGCCAATACTTTGGGAGGTCAAGGTGGGCAGATTGCTTGAGACCAGGAGATCGAGACCAGTTTGGCCAACATGGCGAAACCGTGTCTCTACAAAAAATATAGCAGTTAGCTGGGCCTGATGGTACACGCCTGCAGTCCCAGCTACTGCAGAGGCTGAAACTGAAGAATGACTTAAGCCCGGGAGGCAGAGGCTGCAGTGAGCTATGATCATGCCCCTGCACTCCAGCCTGGGTGACAGAGCGAGACCCTGTCTTTAAAAGAGAGAGAGAGAGAGAGAGAGAGAGAGAGAGAGAGAGAGAGAGAAAAGAGTAAAAACAAATAAAAATCCCCAACACATTTTATTTTATTAGGACCTCTTGACACTTCCATGGTTAATCGGTTAATTAAACAAACATTTTAATGCAGTAGGCTCTGTGTTGAGTACTGATAGTGCATACATAGATAAACCATCATTACTTTCTTTTTTAAAGGAGTTGACAGTCTTGGTAGATGCCTTTATACAAAAAATGGTCATTATAAAAATCACATAAAATATTGTAAATGAAAGCTTCCTAGGGTTTTACGGTGCACTCAGGACTCATGCTCCCTCCAGCCTAGTTAGGAGGGAGGTGGTTAGGGCAGACCTCCTAGAAGATAAGAAGTCTACACTCGGCCTTAGAAAATGAGGAGTGCTTATCTTAGTGAAGGAAAGGGAGAAAGAGAGTCCAGGAAGGGGAATATCACTGAGATCAAAACAAGCAGATTCTCAATGTCTGATTACCATTGATGTCTTGGAAGAATGAAGAGTTACATATTTATTCCATAAAATGTTTCTCCTCTTCATAACTGCACTGTACAGAAAAGTTCTACTACTATCTCACTGAAGGTTTCCACTCCTACTCCCTTCACTTCTAACCCTGTAGCCCTGCTGTATGTAAAATGTGGTCCTAGCTGTCCTTATTTTAACTTTTCTTAGTTAACTCTTCTTACTCTCATCATTTTTAATTGTCTCTGTGAAGATAACTTTTTTCTTCAACTCTCACTTTTTGCCTATAATATCATTCATTAGAAAAATATAACTAAAAGCAAAAATCTCCCAACCCAGAAACCTTTCCATGAGGGTAGAAGAGGAAAAAAAAAAAATTCTTAGTAAGTATTAAACCAGAACATGATGTGCATGACAGGCAATCTGATAAGCAGTTGCAAAGACCAAACAAAACAAAACAAAACAAAATTCACCTTTTTTATACAGGAGAGCAGATCTAATTCATTACATACATGTTTTTAAGATAAACAATAACTAGTCCTCAAATAAGAGGACTTGACAGTGCCATTTGTCACACATAAATCATCCTAAATTTGCCTGGTGATTGAGATGTCCCTCTGTATTAGCAAATTCACTTTATTCTCATCTCTTTATGACAGAAGGCAGTTTTGCAAGTTAGCCTCCTACCTTCCCATAGAAACTGGGAGATAGTGGTGTTATCATCCTTGGTGTTTGCATTTAAAAGAGATGGCTCCCAAGTACTTGAGAAGGACAAGCTTGGCTCCTAAAACTGACAAAACACCTATTTAGTTTTGGAAAAGGCTTATATACATTTTAAAGTGATAAGAAAGTACTTACAATGTTAAGTTTTTTAAGATAGATGCCTAAAAAAAAATAAAGGAGGAAAATCTCTTCCACATTTTCAACAGAGATAATTAGGCCTCTTATTTTTAATTTATATTTGCTCTTACACATGCTTTTTCCATAGTGTCACTCCTTGAATGTGTCTCCATCACATCAAATGAGATACCTGAAAATTCAAGTTTACCATTTCATCTCCAATCCAGATTCCCCACTTTTGATTTCTTTATTTCTGTTCATATTTTTTCTTTATTTCCAATTACTCAAGCTTGAAATTTCAGAGTCATTTTTGAAACAGCCTTCTTTCACTCTCCATGTTCAAGCCACACTAAATTATCAATTGTTCCCTTGAACTTTTTTTTCTTTCTTTCAATTTATTACCACAGCCTTACTTCTTGCCTAGAGTACATAACTGTGTACCAGCTTGGTATTTTATTTACATTTCCTTCTGTCAATCTAAAATAATCAAAAACGTCAGACTCTGGTTTAAAGACAGTTTATTCAAGCACAAAGGTTAAGGGTAACCTGCCCGGGAAGCACAGATGCCAAAGAACATAAGTTAGTGTTGCAAAGTGTAGAAGTTTAGGATCATTTATACAGACAAAGTTAAGGAAGTTAAACAGAATTTCAACATCTTTCTATGTAAGGCTTAGTGCATAGTTACAACGATTTCAATAGTTAAGGTGGTCTTTTTCTTTCAGGAAAGGTGTATTTGACATTCCACACTGAAGATGTAACTCTCATGGGGTCCCTGTTGGGGCTCCATCTGCTCTGAGTTAGTTACAGGACAATAAAGGAGGCTGTTAATCTATAACAAAGATCAGTGGTTGAAATGGAGGAGTTCTGGTCTCTCATCTTTCCTAGTCATTTACAGAACAAGAACAATAAAGGAGTTAAGCTATAATCCAAGAAACGGAATTGCTACATGACTTAGATCACAGTCACATCTCTCTCAAGGCTTAAAGTGTTTTTTTGGGTTCTAACAGCTTACAAGTTTTATTTATTTTCACACTCCCCTTTTTATTTTAATCTCTATACTTCTACTCCCCTAACTGATCTTCACATATAACCACCCTTGGTCAAAATTGATCATTGGTTTTTAAGAACTGTAAGAAAAACTTGTTCCACATTTTGACACCACCTTAAGCTAACTTGATCTTTCTGTATAGTTCACACCAGCATAATTGTTCAGCTCAAACCCAACTCTTTACTGATTTTCAAACACATCACGCTTATGCTTGAACTCCAAGTTTTCATTCATACACTTTGTGTGTCCTAATTTTCTTTCCCCCTTACCTGTCTAAATACTCCCTTTGTCTATTTAGCACTGCCATTATAACATTGATCCTATTTTATTCTAATTAATGTCTATATTTTTATCTCTCTAATCGTGGTTCATACAATGTCATGCCTGAAACATCATTATTCATTGTCTCTGATCCCTCTGGATTCTACAAAGGCCAGAGGAAGAGATGCTTTCCCCTATCTTTACTCATTTTATAACCTTTAGCATAAGACTAGAAAAGTAAGTATTCTGCATTTTAGTGTATTTTGTTTCCATGTCAAATGAATGTATCCCCTTTTTAGTTGTGTATTCAGAAATAATTCACTTCATGAATAGCTAAAGTCCACAAGATTAAATGGTGGTTTTTATGGAATTGCCTCCATTAATTTCCCAATAAATCATTTATAATCTTGTATGCCTATTAAACATGATATTCTCAATCTTAGTATTTACATCAGGCAAAAACACCCTTCATTAAGTCTGCAAATGGTTACTTAGCCTTTGTCAATAGTGAAGTCAAATTCCCTTCCTGGACATGTGCAATTTAATCTAAAATATTGAACTCCTTAAACACTTTGTAAGCCTGTATAAAGAAAGCATTTCTTCTTATCATAATGTATTAACAATGTAAGGGGTGCTTCAGTTTCTATAGAAGAAAAATAATGTCTTGAATACTCATATAGCTTAAAAAATAGTAAAATAAATGTCGTGGCTTAAAATAAAGTGGCATATATATACAACAAGAGACATCCTGTTACTCATATATAAATATTTCTTGAAATAAGTGTTCAATTGTTTCCTTTTTTTCTTTTAAAGATGGGGCCTTACTATGTTGACATGGCTGGATTCCACCTTCTGGCCTCAAGCTATCCTCCTGCTTCAGCCTCCTGAGTAGCTGGCACTATAGACATACCTGATCATGCCCAGCTTTCCTTTTTGGAATGGGTAAAAATTGGCCAATTTTCAAGATTCAGCTCCTCAATGAAACCTACCCTTTTTCAACCACCCAAACTGATACTATTTTCTTCTTTATTTTAATGCCATATTTATAGTTGGCATTTATCATTCTGTCTTATAGACATACTAAGTGAATGAATAAATGAGTGAATGATAAAATGAATGGAGGTACTGCACATTTAAAAACCTGAATTAAATCCATCCTGTTTTAACTCTGATCCTGACAGTTGGAAGTTCTAAAGCCAAGTCAGCTTTCAATGCCAAAAGAAACGAAGGTGACTTGAATATTCTAACTTGCCAGTGGGCACAGCTGCTTCTAGCAGCTGTTAACAGAAACTTCAAAAAGGCTCATTTCTTACAGATTTGTGTGAATTTTTTTTTTTGAAATTGAAAATATACAAAGGGAAGACCCAAATTTTAAAAGGCAAATTGAATACATGTCAAAGATCAGTCTTGCAGATACAAGAAAGCTAGTGTTTTAGTACATTTTGTGTTGCCATAAGGGAATATTGGAGGCTGGATAATTTATAAAGAAAAGAAATTTATTTGGCTCACAGTTCTGCAGGCTATACAAGAAGCATTATGCCAGTGTCTGCTTCTGGTGAGGGCTTCAAGGAGCTTCCACTCATTGTGGAAGTTGAAGGGGAGCAAGCATCACATGGTGAGAGAGGAAGAAAGCCAGAGAGGAGGAAGGTGCCAAGCTCTTTTTCTAACAACCAGCTCTTGAGAGATCTAATAGAGTGAGAACTCATTCATTGCTGCAAGGATGGCACCAAACTATT
Organism: Macaca thibetana thibetana; assembly: GCF_024542745.1. Taxonomy (NCBI): domain Eukaryota; kingdom Metazoa; phylum Chordata; class Mammalia; order Primates; family Cercopithecidae; genus Macaca; species Macaca thibetana. Next base: position 55,403,111 of record NC_065581.1, on the reverse strand, counting down.
CATAAGGGATCCATCCTCATGATCCAAACACCTCCCACTCATCCCACTTCCAATACTGAATACCTAATTTCAACATGAAATTTAGAGGGATAAATATCCAATCTATCTCAGCTAGAGAATTCAGAACTAATCTTATCAATTTGCATTGCATTTCATTTGGTCATCACATGGAGCCGCTTTGTAGAGAAGGTCATCTCAAGCTTTAATTACAGACATACCACACAAGCAATAAACCATTAGAAGAACAAGGTGAATTTAGACAGCAGGTGCAACTTCTATGCCACAACTATCCAAAAGGGAGGATGCTTGGTAAGATCACATCCAATTGTTTTTTTCCTCACTAGACTTGTGAGAATATTCTTTGTATTAGGAACTTAAAATCAACTGAATATCACCAACACTATTTCCTAGTGTAAGTAAGCAGCTTATAAAATGATATTAAATAAGCCATATACAGCATCCACTAATATTTTGGGTGCTTATAATAAATATTTCTGAAAGGAAAAATAACTTACTGAGATATAAAACTTGAGTACCTTTTGCAAAAGCTTTGAATGAGTTTACTGCCGGTAATAAGCCAAAGCGAAGCACTTCTCTGTGAGCACACGAAAACACCCATTTAGTCTCAGCCACTCAGAGGACTGCTAGATTGTCGGGGCTGCTATGTTGTGATTCATTTGAAAGATAATGCACAGAAAAACTGTGATAGGAAATTGAAGAGTACATATTGGAAAACTAGAGCAAATTTACAATCTCTCTCCCAGTTAAAAAATAACAAAACAAAGCATCACAAATGACTTGAAGTAGTTGGGAAAAATGGCATTACCTATAAGTACTGTGTGAGTACTAAGTTACACTTAGTAGAGTTCAGTTTAATAACATAACATAATATATTATTTATTGAGCTTGTATTATACATCAAGCACTGTGCCAGTCACTGGGGTAATACAAGTAACACATCATTGTGTGATGTGCTACTTATAATGATTTCAAATGAAACTATAATGATTTAAAATACTACCTGTTAATTGATTTGTCAAGGAAAGGATTAAGTGGCCAATAAATGCAGAGGAGTAGGTCATTTACTTCAAGAATAAGAGAATAAATGGCATTTGAACTATTTAAGCTTTATAAAGTAACTAAGGTTTTGAGAGGTAAAAAGATGGAAGTCAATTATTACAGGAGAAGTTAGATTGGATCAAAAGCACAGAGGCATGAAAGTGTGCATTAGAGAAGTCATTCAATGTGATTTTGAATAGTGAGGGCACAGGGGAAAAAAAAAGTAGGGTGAATGGGAGGTGAAGACGAAAGGTAGTTTGAAGCCCGATTGCTAATTTAAATGTAGCAATTTTTAGATGACGTATGAAGTGTAGGATGTAAATGTAACCTGAATGTCCTTAGGCCCCTTTGACTTGTAGGTATAAAGGAGACCCCCTTAGCATCAAAACCCAAACTTAGATCTCTGGCATCTGGTCTCTGAGTAACTTTTGGATTATTGTTCCCACTTTCTCCTCTAAACACTGTGGAGTCGAGGGACATTTCTCACACTTCGCAAAAGTTTTGTCTGTTGACTGTCACGTGAGACTCCCCATGAGATGACAAATCTGGTCCGGAGAGTGTTTTGTTTCCTGCTGTTTCTTCACTGGAGCTTAGAGTGCTCCCACAGCAACGGGTTGCATAAGCAGGGTGTGTGTGAAGTGTTATAGGAGAATAGAAAATAAGGATGCCTAATGCAGGTTTAGAGGAGGACAAGTGACCAGAAAAAAATTCCCAAGGAAAACTGATGCCTGACACATCTTATGAGAAGAAATTGATAGGGTCAAGCAAAAGGAAAGAACATTTCAGACAGAGATCCAGTAATTGAAGTTTAAAAAAAAAATCACAATAAAAAGGATAGATTTGGCTGGGTGCAGTGGCTCACACTTGCAATTGTAATCCCAGCACTTTGGGAGGCCAAGGTGGGCGGATCACGAGGTCAGGAGTTCCAGACTAGCCTGGCCAACATAGTGAAACTCCCTCTCTACTAAAAATACAAAAATTAGCCAGGCGTGGTGGCAGGTGTCTGTAGTCCCAGACAGTTGGGAGGATGAAGCAGGATAATCACTTGAACCTGAGAGGCAGAGATTGCAGTGAGCCGAGATCGCACCACTGCACTCCAGTCTGGGCAACAAAGCAAGACTGTCTCAAAACAAAACAAAACAAAAGGCATAGATTTTATTTTATAACCATTGAGGAACCATTGATATTTCTAACTAGACTATTAAATGTCAGATCTAAGCTTTAGGAAGAAAATTTTGGCAACTTTGGAGAAGATTTACCCTGAGACTAGCCTGGAGCCCTGACCAAAGCAAAGAGAGTAAAAGGGTGGAGAAACTAATTTAAGGGAAACTAACAGCAAAAATGAGAGAGAGTTAATGAAGAGTGAACAAGAGCTTTCTCTCCTGAGTGGGAAAAAGTGATATCTTTATGACATGAAATATAGGAGGATTGAAACTTCTGTGGAAGGTTAAAGAACAAAGCAAATGTGCAGAATTATCTTATGAATACCTTGGTAGACTGAGTACAGGAAAAGGTCATGGAGGAAAAAGAACTGTTAGAGAAAAGCAATCCATTAATACCTTAAGATACCATCTTACACCTTTTTTTAGGGATTTTTGAGTAACTCATTAATATCTTAATATCCTCTTTGATACAAAAAGATTCTACCATATTTTCTTTCTACATTAGAATTAAAAATAGAAAAAGTGAGTTTTCTTCACTAATAATTAACAATGATTTTATTAATAATTTTAGCAGCCTTGGAAAAGATAAGATTCCTTGAAACATTGCATCTATCTGGATGTAGCACTAAGCCCTCCAAACTCATGCCATAAAACAAAAACAATGCTCTGAGCCAATGGACAACAAACTCTTTCTGTTAAGGGTCAGATATTAAATATTTCAGGTTTTGTGGGTCATACAGTCTGTCACAATTATTCAACACTGCTTTTGTGGGCAAAAGCAGCTGCAGACAACACATGGCCGCATTTCAATAAAACTTTATTTATAAAAACAAGTGGTGGGCTGTATATGGCCCTCAGGAAATAGTTTGCTGATCCTTTCTCTGAGCTAACAAGTTGTCTTTCTCTGTTTAATTCATTGCTAGACACAATTTTGGAATTAAAAAAAAAACTCATGTAAGAGTATATAGATGTGCAGGGTTTAAATTATACATAGATTTTTTAGCTTAAGGTCTTCCAAATAGATTGCTAAAAGAAAAAAATTTTGACACCTTTATTTTCTTTTTTATCTCCTCATGATTCTCAGTTGTATTTTTACTGCCTCATTGAAGCTCTTAGACAGACACATTAAAATGAATCTCAATGAAAAATAGAATCTTCTTCTTTAACAGAAATCACAAGTGTGCCAAGAATTTAAGGAGTGACTGCACTTCTGAGAATCCATCAGCTTGTTATTCTTAAGGCCACCTTGGATGTGACACCAATATCTTGCTACAGCCCATTAAAACTCACAGGAAATTCAGAGTCACTAAAGATGAATCAAAAGGCCACAGAGACCTAGAAACACAAAGATAATTGTTAGTTCCTCCCACCCAAAGTTAGTCACTCTTCCATGGCAATTGCCTGGACTTTGCCAACATCAAAGAATGAAGTGTCTGTAAATCAGGGCCTAAAGATGAACTAATACCCTGCAGACAATATTAAGCTCACAGGAAAACTGATGGTAGACACGATACAATACTTTAAGTCTGATGCTTTATTTATAAGAAAAATTTCTAGTATGTCCTTTGTCCTTACTAAAAATATTCTCTGAAAGTACAAATTATATCTCAAAACAAATGTAGAGCTGTGAGGGACATTACAGATTATCTAATCTAGTCAACTAATGTTACACACAAGTAAACTAAGTCCTGGGCCTGCTAAGTGACTTAAATAATTTCATGGGCAATCCATAGGTAAGTAAGAAAGCCTTTACTAAGTTGAACGACGACCATTTTGGGTTTTTTTTACACTGCATCAGGATGCCACCTGCGAATGAACCAATATAGGAAAGTGAGAACTTCTCTGGGCTCAATTCATGTATTTCTAGAAGTACTGTTCTAGATTTGGAACACTGTGATATGTAAAATAAAGTCCCTCCTCTCACACAGTTTATGCAGAAAATAAGGACCAGTATAGTACCTACTATGTGCCAGGCACTATTTTAGATGCTTTATGTATTACAATTCACTTAATTCTCACCGTAAAAACAGCGATAAAATAAACGTTTTCAGTTTAAAGGAAATCGAGCGAAAGAAAGGGGAAAAGTACAGTAGACTTCCCTTTTCTTTAGGGAGCGTCTTTCAAGCCTCTCAGTGGAAGCCTGGAATTGTGGATAGTAGCAAACCATATATACACTGTTTTTAAATTTGATAACAAAGACGGCTACTAAGTGACTAACAGGCTGGTAGCATTTACGACATGGATATGCCGGACACAGAGATGATTCATGGACTGGGCTGGATGGAGCAAGAGGGCATGAGATTTCATCACTACTCAGAAAGGCAAGCAATTTAAAACTTATGAATCATTTATTCATGAATTTTCCATTTAATATTTTTAGACTGTGGTTGACTGCAGATAACTGAAACCGAGTAAAGCAAGAGCTTAGATAAGGGAGACTACTGTAATTCTAACAAAAAAGTTCAATGAGTTCCCTCAAGAGAATAATACTAAATGGTTATGTAGCAGGACGAGCCACAGACAAAACTCCTCAGACACCGAGTTAAAAAAGGAAGGAGTTTATTTCGCTAGGGGCATCAGCAAGACTCCTGTCTCAAGAGCCGAGCTCCCAGAGTGAGCAATTCCTGTCCCTTTTAAAGGCTCACAACACTAAGGGGGTGAGTGTGAGAGGGTCGTGATCAATTGAACAAGCAGGGGGTACGTGACTGGGGGCTGTGTGCACTGGTAATTAGATCAGAACAAAACAGGATAGGGATTTTCATAGTGCTTTTCTATACAGTGTCTGTAATCTATAGATAACATCACCAATTAGGTCAGGGGTCGATTTTTAACTACCAGGCGCAGGGTGTGGCGCCGGGCTGTCTGCTTGTGGATTTCATTTCTGCCTTTTAGTTTTTACTTTTTCTTTCTTTGGAGGCAGAAATTGGGCATAAGACAATATGAGGGGTGGTCTCCTCCCTTATTCCCCCTCTTTGAGACTCTCACTCAATAGTGGGAGTTTTCACTTTCATTTTTACTACCCATGTCTTCTTGCAAGACAGATCAATGATGATTCATATAGTACACTTGTACTGAAGCATTTTGGTGAACTAAGGTAGCGATGAAGCTTTTTATCATTTGAAGAAGTACAGGTAGGAAACAAGGGAGCAGTAAGTAGGTTCCTATTACTATTATAACTGTTATTATAAGAATTTTATATCCTCCTAGCGCTGGGAACCATTTTCTAAACATGGTCCCAGGATCAAATCCATGTGACACTTGCACGGGCACATGTGCCAGTTTTGTCATATCTCTAACTATGTCTTCAACTACTTGCCTTTGATTATCTATGTGTAGGCAGCAATTAGTAAGGTTAAATTTCCAACAGACCTCTCCTTCAGCTGCTAGCAAGTAGTCGAGAGCTAATTTATTTTGATAGATAACATTTCTCATCTGAGTTTCTTGCCGGGCCAGAATAGTCAAGGCTCTGCTGGTTTTATTAGTGATTATTTTTAAGACAGCTTATAACCGTATGATTCGGTTGATCATGCGAATGGGGTCCGGTATTCTTACGAGCCATCTTGTGCCTAAGTAACAGGCTTATAATATTGTATGATTCTCTCAGGGGGGCATTTATCATTTTTTCAATTTTTTGTAGCTGTGCTTCTCTTTTCACAGGAAGCATAGATAGGGAAGCCCAGGAGTTCGCCTGTTTTTATGCGCAGTAGGAAGAAAGATGGTTTTAATAGTGCCAATAACACTACTTGTCCACTGGTCAGGCAGCTTAGCATAGGCTCTATGTCCACATATCCAGCATAGCCCAGTGGGGGCCGTCCAGTCCCGGTGGGATTCTGGGTGGGCCTAAATGGTCTGCAACTTGGGAAATTTACTGAATGGATTTTTCTCTGTATGGTTTGAACTCCACGATGTAGTCTTCTTACAGGAAGGGTGAAGTCCTTCTCCACTCTTTCTATACAGTATTGTCTAATAATTGAGGCTTTTAGGACTTTGAAGTGATCAGGGTGATTCTTTTGGGCCGGGAATTCATCAGGAACTAATTCTCAGGCTTCCTATGGCCATTGATCTCTTATTACAGTTCCTCCACATACATAACATGAAGTGACATTGAGAGACTGGCCTACATGCTCTGCTAATTGCAAAAACAAATTTCTTGGTTTTCATGGAATTTCTGGTACTGGCACTTTTAGTTTATCATAGAAGGTTTGAAATACTGGCTCAGGAGAGCATTTATAAACTTTTTTCTCAAACCACGATATTTACTTGAAGATCCAGTCTAGCTCCATCAATTTTTAGGGTTACATGTTCCTCTTTTTTTCCAGCAAGGATCAAGGGGATTGGTTATTACTAGCTCTAAGGGGTTACATTGTCCCTTAGTACAGGAAGGGCCATTTTTTCCTTTCTGAAGGTGAACTTGATCCTTTTCATTTTTTTTTTTTAATCCAAGTAGCCTAAATGATACTAGACTAGTATTTACATTTATTTCTATACAGTCCTAATTTATGACAGATGTACTTATTTTCTGCCATATAGCCTCTTTTGTAATTAAGATAACTACACCTTATTCCTAACTTATTACTATTAATGACAGCACAGGCATCAAATTTTAAGGTGACTTGCTTGGGCACCCCCCTTTTTTTTTTCTGTTTTGGCTTACACTTTACTCGTATCATTTGTGAGTCTTTACCAGTCTTCAGTTCTTAATCTTATTTTAAAAACTGTGGTCATGGGAGGCTCAGATGGGTCATAATGCACATCAGGTTGGTCATTTCCTGGGCTACATACCTTGTATAGAATAACATTATACAAACAACTTCTTTTTAGAGTTCCAGTACACTTAAAATAACTGTAAAATAATAGGACCATAGTAACCTTTTGTCCTACTTCTGTGACTTGATGTATACACTGGGAACAGTCCTCAGTCTGAGGAAGGTCAGTTGAAGTCCTTACTGTACAAGTCCAAATTTTAAGGAAAATGAGTCCTGCGATGTGTTTTCTCATGCTTCGGCCGTGCGTGGAACAGTCAGCTTCCGGGTGTGACTGGAGCAGAGCTTGTCATCTTCTTCAGAGTCACTCTGCAGGGGCTGGTGAAACTGCTCCCACCCACATACAGCTCACAGTCTACTGATGTTCAAGGATGGTCTCGGAGATTGGGCCTGCTAGAACAAACTGAGTCCTACACCTCTACACAGTTATGTTTAACTGGGCTCTTTGATACTGGGAGCAAGGTGGTGGGGTTTAGGGTGTTGCAAACTTCAATGGTTACGTGGGGATTTTCACATAGCAAGCTTTGGTGCGTGGTTAATCTAGCATTTGTTAACCAATGATGTCCTTTGGTACTTATTAAAGTTACCACAGCATGGGGGGCCTTTATATTCAGGTTTTGCCTAAGGGTTAGTTTATCTGCTTCTTGTACTAACAGGGCCATTGCTGCTAGGGCCCTTAGACCTGTGGGCCAGCCTTTGGAAACCCTGTCTAGTTGTTTTGAAAGATAGGCCCCCACAGTCTGAATTAAAACTCAAACTGCCATTTTTTTTTCTCTTTCTGACATGCAGAGTTGATAGGGGTCTTAGAGATTTTGATTCTGCCATTCTTTC